>NW_025884371.1:0-3532 GCF_002878395.1 Capsicum annuum
ACCAAATTAGTATTATCTGAAATTTTTAATTTAATATTATATATTTATGTATCATATCTACTTAATTATGTGTTTTATCATATAAATAATTCTTATTTTTTTAATATTTAATTTTAAATTTTATATCTCTTTATTTTATATAGATAAATAGGAGGTATAGATATCTATATCTTAAAACCTATCAATATTTTGAATAACGTTTAGTTTTTTATTTTTGTTGAAATAAGATTCGTAGTTTAGTATTACATAAAATAAGCAATTATCAAAATTTCCAAAACAAAAAAGTTAATTATTTTTTTATGAATTCAGTTGTACAATTTTAATTATGCTATAATTTTTCTCATGATAATTCAAATAATTTTTTTTTTATTTCAAATCTTTTCTATCTATTTTTAGAAGTAGAGCGAAAAGAAGTCGACATAACATTTTAAAATTTCGCATAAAAATTTTCTTAGTTGAAAAAAAAATTACCCTATATTAATCTTGTACTTAAATTATATATAAATGATAAGAAAAATACATAAAGAAAAGAATAAAAATTATTTACAAGTTTTAAAACTAAAAGTTTGCATAGTTAAATAATTTTTAATATAATATAAAAATATTTTAATAAAAATAATAAAAACTTAAAATACTTTAGACGTGATAGACATTGACAAGTTATAAAAATCATATAAGTAGTTTATAAGTGTCGACTTTAATTAACAATAACCTAAGAGAGTCACACATTGATGTTGTAGTCTTGCGTCACTATGTTACGCCGATTTGAGAACTTAGGAACCATTATTTATATTTTTATTAATATATATGACATCTAATTAAGGAACTATATTAATTTTTATGTTTATATAAATTTAAACTACATATTTGAATAGTTTTTGTTTTAAATATAGTTTAAAAATATTTCAATAGTGATAGTCAAAACTCAAATTACTTTAGACATGATAGATATCAACACAAAATAAAAATCATATAGTTCAAAAAAAGTCGATATTGGTTAAATATCAATTCAAGAAAGTCACACATTAATGTTATGATCTTGAGATCCTACGTACTTTAATTATTATATTTGTTAACTGATGAATTAAAAATATAATTATTAACTGGTGAATCATTAATCATATTTGTTATTAATTTAAACTTTAACTAATTTTATTTTTATGTTTAAAAAAGTTGAACAACATATTTAAATAGTTTAAAAATATAATTAAAAAATATTTCTATAACGATTGTCTAAATTCAAAATTCTTTAGACATGATAGATATTGACACATTATAAAAATCGTAGAGTTCATAATTGTTGACCCTAGTAAACATCAACCCAAATCACTCACTATAGCTATTAAGCTAATCATTGTCATAATTTCTTAGTACTCTAAATAAATATTAACTATATCTACATTTAATTGTTTTCACATTTCTTAATAACCTGAAGTAGAAATATTGATTCATTATAATATTTTGTTTGAAATAATTTATTACGGCTACAAGCTGGGGTTACTATTGCTAAATTAACTTTTATCGTGTGAAAAATAATTTTTTCACTTACATTAGGCATGTTGTAGGTGACAATTAAAAAGAATTGAAAAATTGAATAACTGAAATCAAAGATAGGTAAAATTTATCTGCTATTACATAACATTGATTCTATTCATAAAAAAATTCAATCATAAACGTCATTTAACTTTAAAAATTAATATATTTGACATAAAAATATTCTATATTTAAAATTTAGAGCACAAAAATGATTTGACCACAATTTTTGTGTACTATTAGAAAATAATAAATTAAAGTACATATAATAGCTATAATAGCGATTTTATGAAATTGATTTGAGACACATAATAAATACTAATTCTCATAGCACTTGATTAGGATAAGCTTGCGTGAGACTTATTAAAATTTTGTTTAGATTTGATATAATTAGTTAATCAAAGTTAATATAACTACTTATTTTTAAAAATTACATTTAAAATTTACAAGCTATAAAATTGGATCCAATTGTCGACAACTCTAATGACACTTCAAATACATTATATGTGAGACAAGGCTATCAATTAATTTTAATCGTGGATATATATATGTATGCTTAAGATACTGAAATAGCTCATTATTGGTATCAAATCAATAATAATTCATACAAGCTAAATCTTCTAATCGATAATTAAGTCAAAAAAATAAAATTTAATTTATTCATTTTTCTCTTTATAAAGAGGTGTTCTTTCATCCAAAAATTGACTACAATTTCTTACATAGATTTTATTTTAAAATACTGAACTTCTATCGAGGCCATTGTAATAAAGGTATTATTATCGAACAAACATAACGTAACACTTAGTAGAATAAATTTATTTAAAATTAATATAATTAGTTGATTAAAAGAAATTAAATTTAATTGTCCATTTATTTAGATATAAATTACTGTATAGATACACTTTTATAATTATTATGTTCAGTTATTAATCCTTGTTCAACTAACAATAATTACATTATAATCACTGATCTATTTAAATTATATTTTAAATTTACTTGTAAGACTCGGTAAGATTATATCGAATCAAATCAAATGATAAAAAATCTAATTTAATTAGATCTGCAAATATATTGTTGTGATGAAACTTAGTGTTTGATTTTATGATAAAAAAATTAAGCTATATATTTAGATAAATTTTAAATATAATTTAATATATTTCATTAACAGCAGTCAAAATTCAAATAATTATAAACATAATAGATATTGACACATTATAGAAATTGTGAAAATCACAAAATTCACATTTGTGGACCCTAGTTAACAACAACTAAAGATATCAATTCGCATTATTGTTGAATTTTGTACCTCTATATTACGGTAATTTGATAACTTGTGAATATTACTTATATTCACTATTAATATATCCTCTAATTGAATAGTTTTACTTAATTATTATATTTTAATAAATTTAAACTATATTTAAATAATTTATAATTCTAATTTGAAAATATTTCAATAATGATAATCAAAATTCAAAATATTTTAGACATGATAAATATTGACACATTATAAAAATTATATTTTTCGTATTTGTTGAACCTAGTTAATGTTTTAAGAAAAACACTTTTGTGATAAACTTTAGAATGAAATGACTTTTATATAATAAATAAATAAATTTTTGTGATATATTCAAAATTTAGTTAACCACTGATGACCTATATCCAAAAATATTTTACAGAATTATGATCAATATATAATAAAATTAGTTTAAATTTCGAATAAAAAAAAGACCAAAGAGAAATTGAGGGAGAATGACGAAAAGGGAGGGTATGATCGGATAGAAGGTAAAATTAAGGTGGGTCTCCCATTTTAAAGTTAAATAAATAGTCCTCTTTCATATTTAATGATAGTCATAATTTATTCAACACACATTTTAGTTACATTTAACTTCTTGAATTTAGAAGATAGTAATGATTTATTTATTTATTTTAAAGGAAAAGATTGGTATAGTCTTTATGCATTTATGTTCATTTTTGGGCCAAAAAATTATGGCAAAAA
>NW_025884372.1:0-3475 GCF_002878395.1 Capsicum annuum
CTATCAAATTTCAATCTCAATTATGACATTCAACAAAACTATATTCATTGAATTTTTTTTATTGATAAAGAAATTTGAATATTCAAGATTTATTTTCACTATTAAAGATATATGTTCATTTTATCTTATGAAAGAAAATTTAAAAATATTTTAAATGTCACAAAAAAAAAATTTAATGAGTATGCGGCTTTTCTTTCTCCTTCATCTCTATGGTAACTTCTTCCTTGAATTAATATTGTAACGATTGAAAGATAAGACACATCAATTATTGTATGTATTTAACTACCCAAAAGAGATTAAAATATTTTACATGAAAGCACATTAATATTTTCATGTCAAAAAAGACCTTAAATATGTTTAAATTTTAAATTTAATTAGATGCTAAGAAAATTAAGTCATAAATTTAACGAATCTTTCATGACCGCATGAGGTAGGACAATTTCATGACCGCGCGAAGCGCGGCTAACTTCTCTAGTTACTCATAAAGTTAAAATGCTAAAGTGAGTTATGGAGATAAGTTTAGAGGGGTATTTAAGCCTTTTCTCTTAAATATATATTGATTAGTTTAATAAAATTAAATATTTGTCTTCTTAATTGTCATTGTGTCGATTAATTTGCTCGCAGATGACAAAAAAGACTTGACATGAAGTACAATGGGATACTCATTGTAACGATCTAAAAATTTGATGAAATATGTAAAATTTGTGATTTGATTTGATTATTTTACTCCTCTCTGTAGTTATATTATGGTATTTCTGGAGTGTGGGAGTAATTGGCATGATTTTTGATGCATTTTGGTACCATTTATGCAATAATGTAATTTTAGATGGCTTCGAGAACCTTATTTTAGACTTATGGAGATATCTTCTGATCTGTGCGACGGATGGCCGAACGGACTGGGCCAACAACTCCGGAATATTAATTCTAGGCTAGGTAGACCTTTGATTCGGGTCCCGGTGCACCCGAGCTCATTTCGACCTATTGATCGAAAAGTTGAAAAATTGAAAATATAGGTGTGGGATCCGCATTTGATTGAAACTACCTCGAGTGGAAAATTCAACTTTTCCAGCAGATTCAGAATGTCGATTTTAGGGTGTTAGCATGTTTGTTATGGTTTTATGACTTTTAAATCTTATTTCGATCCTCAATTTGGAAAATTATAATTTCGGATTTCAAGAGTCAATTTTGTGAAAATGATGATTTTTTGAAAATATGACATCTCCATCGCATTTGGAACGGCGAATGTAGTGTGGTTACATAGTTCATTTTCATATATCGAACTCCAAATGAATCCCAGGCACCCCATCGATGTCCGGATTGGACTTAAAATAAGAAAAACAACAACTTTTTCCTTACCAATGCAGATTTTTTACACTATTAAAATAGTTTTTGGTTCCATTTTGCTCATTTTTCATCTTGCCTCTTGGAAGTTAAACTCTAAAATAGTGTGGGAGCGTAAAAATAAAGTTTATGAGAGCTTGGGAAGCTAGCTTAACACTTATTTTTTTTATTACGGATTTAACGTAAGAATTCACCCTTTTCTCAGTAATTTCTTGATTAATTTCTCAAAACCCCAAAAGTCTTAGGGCTCGATTTTAAACCCCAATTTCACTTCTTTTCACTTGAATAATATTTCTATCTTATAATTACTAGTTTTTCATCAATTTAACCTTCAAAACTACTCTGATTCTTGATTTTAACCCAAATTTCACAGATTTTACCCGGTAAAGCTCAAAAATGGTTTTTCTTCAATTTGAACCTCGTTTTTGACTCGATTTGACTTGATTTTTTAGCTGTAGGTTCCTAAAAATATGAGACACATTTTTAAAGTAAAGTTTTAATTTTTCCTTCTTTTTTGTAACGCCCCGAATCTGGTACCCGGAATGCTACACGGTGCTATGACCCCGAAGGACCACAAGCTAACCCATGACTGATATTTGTACCTGTATACTGCATGAAATACTTTATAAGGTGGAAACATGAACCGAAATGCCATAAGGTTCAAAATTGAGACATAGTATTTGATAAAAATATAACATCTGGAAGGGGTATGAAATACCCAAAACAACTAAAATAAGCTATCTGAACATACTGTAGTCAGGAAAGCCTCCAAAACGTGACTTTTTGAATAAAGAGTTGATGAGACATGTCTCCAACTAACTCCAACTAATAAACTAATTACTGAGAGAGTAAAATGATGATCATATCCTCAAAAGATGAGGACTCACAGCTAACTCTGACAGCTGAGACTAGAATCTACTGGTGCTCTGGAGCTCGTATATCTGAACCTATGGTATAAGACACCATAGCGCAAATGCGTCAGTACTTTGAATGTACTGGTATGCATGTGAGATAGGCTGAATGCATGAAGTTCATATGCATGAACAATAACAATAACAGACTGACTATCATGAGTGTTAAAATATATGCATGAGACATAATAACTGACACTGGTACCCTGATAACATGATTACTGAATCTAAATATTGATAACATGACATACTGATAACTGATATAACAGATATAGCTGATAACATGAGTGATTATATCAGACAGTCGTGAATCTAATGGAACTAGTTGAGTTTCGTACCGTATCTGAGTTGACTGTATCTAACAGTCCTGAAATCTGAAGAACTATCTAAGTTTTATTACTGAGAATGATTGACTGTGTCTGACAGTCCTAATTCTGTAACATGAAACTGTGGGAAGTAGTTATCTAACCCACATGCCCCTAATATGCCATTATGGCTGAGTTGGGGTCTAATCTGTAACCCCAATTGGAAGGATGTCAATACCGTGCCACTGGTAAAGAGAAGCTGTTGGTGACCCTCGTCTGATAGTGCCCCCTAAATGAGAATGGTTGGATCCTCATCTGACAGTGTTTACCCACCTTATCAACCCTTATCGTACAATGTTGATGTCTCAACTTATGCTGGCTACATAGTTCTGAAACGCAAGGATAACTTCTAAGAATCACATCCTCATTTGATAGTGTGTGTTCCTATCCTTGGTTTCACTCGGTGCTAATTCCTACCCCCATCTGAATAGACTCTGAACATGATTACTGAACTGAACATGGGTTGAGTTACTAAATTTCGTTGACTGACGAAATACTACTGATATCTGACAACTGACGGAGTTTATGAGATCATGGAGATTTTCTGAGCCATAAGACTGTCAGAAGTCTAAGAATTCATAGCTTGACTGAGAGTATCATGAAAATATAACATGGCTCTAGTTACACAACTAATGTTTCGGGTACGAGTACCCCCAGGACTCGATGGAAGGAAACTGACCTAGCGTAACTTACTTGAATATATAACTAACATTATAATCCATAATACATTTATAGAAGCATTTCATCAAAACATGTGATAGGCATAACTTGTGCATATATGGGGATTTCATGGTATCATGTTAGTTAGGAACTTTTCCTTCATCTAGGCATTTAATCAAACATATTGTAGGCATGGTA
>NW_025884373.1:0-2984 GCF_002878395.1 Capsicum annuum
GGCTGTTTTCATGCCAGCTGCTTGTGTTCAAATTTCATCCAAATTTTTAGGCCACTATCATGCTCGATAATATGGATTCACATGAAGAACAATTGAACAATTCTAATAAGTTTCTAAATGTGCCCTTTAAAATGCAAATATCATAATTGGAAGTTTATTTGGGTAATGTGTCAGACACTTGGTGTGCACACCTTATTTGTCTACATTTTCACACATTTTTGGACACTCAAGATTACCCCACATGTGTGTACACCTTGCTCAAAATCCAACACCACACCAATACCAACTATGAAAATATGTAAAGCATAACAATAAAGACTTTAGGCCCTCTCTTAGTAATGCATTCTAGGGCCTATTTTAAAAAAACAAGAGCATGGATTTATGATACATGCCTGTTTTGTGATGCAAGTGGGATGCAAGGATTTTATTTAAGAGCTTACAAACTTGGCCAAAATTTAGACCTATTAGAGAATAAAACTTGAAAGGGAGTGTGAGCGAAATGGGGAAAATTAAGAATTAAATGACTAAAATGACTGAGATCGCGGTCACGTAAGTGACTACGATCGCAAACACGTGGGTGACCGAGGTTAATCTTGGGGACCGCGATTGAGGTAACTGAGAGTAGTTCTGCACCCCTTTTTTTCCCTGTTAAATTCTTTGCATTGTTTTTACAAATTTTCCCCTATTCATTTTTCAATGCAAAATTGCACACTTACCCATTTGTAAGATCATCCAAGGCACTCCATAGTGCAACAAATGCATGAATTATTTATATGCAAAAGCTAATATGTATACTACAAAAACATGAAATAAAGGATACGAGCCACTTTCATGGCATTTGTGGGTTGCCTCCCACCTAGCACCTTAGTTAACATCATGGCACATCCACCACGGAAACAACTTGTAGCTCCACAGTTTGCTTCTTTGTGTTACATAGTTTGGAAGAGACCTCATTCTCTTGTACCCTAAAATTCATTTCCCTCATGTCCAAATTAACAACGGCTCTTCTGGTGGATAGAAAAGGGTGACCAATGATGATAGGTACCTCTTGGTCAATTTTACAATCCAACACCATGAAGTCCACCGGGAGTATAATCTTGTCCACTTTAACAAGGACATCAAACAAAATTTCCACCGATATTTTAATGGATTGGTCTAACATTAATAGTCACATAGAGGTTGAGTAGGGGAATCCAATTATAACGCCCGAGAGTACACCCTGGATGCCACACGATGCTAGGAACCACAAGTGATCCCAAGCTAACCAATAAACTGGAATACTGTAAATCAACTAAATATACTTCATTAATTAAAGTTCTTCTATGTAGAAACATAAACATACCGAGAATCTGAAATAGTATGTAACTAATAAAATTTTACAATCTGATAAATTTGAAGGAATAATTGAATTTACATGACTGACTTTAACTGACATCTATATGCCTCTACTATACTTACTATAGATAGTTGATACATGCCTCCAACTGCCACTAATCAATACATATGAAAAATAAATAAACTATACATGAACTAAAACTGGCTGGAGTTCCCAAAATAAGAGAAATCAGCACATGCTGGCTAGAAACTGTAACTATCTAATCATGATAAGTAGGCTATAAGTGGTACCTACATTATGAGACAATGTAGCACAAAGACATATATGTGGTTCAGTACTTCCGAAATGTACTGAGTATGCAGGGATAAATGCAATAAGTAAAACTAGTTTCATATGTAACTTTAGAACATGCATGACTAGGAGTAAGTAGACTCACCAAGAGACTAAAATAGACTGAAAGCAAAAATATCATAGAAGCATGAGCAACAAATATAGTCTATTAAGATGGTGAATCAGTACACATAGTTTTCTTAAAATCCTTACTTTTGTAGAATAAGTAGACCTGAAACTGGGATACGGTAAAACATGGATATTGTAGGAATATTGAGTCTTAAACTATGTGATGGAAATAGAAATAACATTAGGTATCTGTATATACAATTAAATTGAGATAAAATTACTAAACATACAGAACCAAAGGTAACATATACTAAACTTATCTTATAAACAGAACTACTGATAGCTAAATACTAGTCATGAAAGGTTGAACTGTACTTAGTCTTAATAACTGAACTGAAACTGTGGAGTACTATGCGTATGAGATGAGAACTAACTGAACTACATGAGATGACTGAACATGAATGCCTGAAAACTATATTTTCTTAGAATGCAAGACCAAGTGTATAAAATGATTCTGAAATATTTTGTAAATTAAAATACTGAAAGACTGATAATTTAATGCTATGGTCACAAAAACTGATCTACATGTTGTACTGAGTATTGTAACTGAGACTGTGCGAGGTATCATTTAACCGACATAGCCCAAATAAGCTAATTGGGGTCCAACCTGTAACCCCTATTTAAAAGCGCCCATACTGTTCCATGAGTACTAACAATGGCTGAGTGGATCCACTAACATGAGGTCCCGAAGGACTAAAGAGTAACCCTATACTAGTAGGAAACTCATCAGATATCTGTCAACACTAAGATGGCCGGAAGACATCTCAGTCCAATGTTGGCTATGTAGTTCTATAACTAAGGGATTGCTACAAAGGGTCAAACCATATGCTGGCCGGAATGCCCCCATCTTTGGGTTTGCTCGGTGCTGAATCCTACTCCTAACTGAACTAACACTGATCACTAAACTTGGCTAAGCTTGACTGAACTCGCTGACCATGTTAACTTACCAAATACTAGCGCTCATGATACTACTGGAACCCTTCTATAGCTACTAAAAGTAAATAAACAACTAAATTTCAGGTATCATAACCCCCAAGACTCGATAACAATAACTATAGGGACATACTAAACCTTCGAAATAATAATAAGAAAGCATTATTTAAGAAGCCCATCACTTGGGCATTTCATAAAAAACATGGGGATAAAATACTTTCACCTAGGGAAATACATCAAACACATAGGGGTGATG
>NW_025884374.1:0-4834 GCF_002878395.1 Capsicum annuum
AATTCATGATCATTCTTTCCACTATAGAATTTTCTATCATCATTCCACCTTAATTCTATTAATTTCATTGTTACAATGGTAAATTATAGTCATGCAAGGATAATTTAACAACTTCTAACCAAAATTCATGGATTTTATGCCCAATCCATCTAATTACACCAAAAAATCATTCAGGTCAAGTTAAATCCTCCCTAAAACCTAAAAACTAGTGATTCAATGAGTTAACAATCCAAAAACTAGTTAAGGGAAGGGGTTACTTACCTTTACAGAGAGTTTTGATGGGAAATAGGTGGAATTTGCTCTAAATCGCCACAGTTATCCCCAAAATGAAGGTGGAATAAAAATAATATTTTTGGGATATTTTCTGCATTAATCAGCATATGTCTCATTATAACCGCCCTATCCCTCCATAGCGGGATCCGCCTGCTATGGCAGGATTGACCAAAGTTGATTCCCACTATAGCGGTGCAGTGGTAGCGGCTTGCCACCCGCTATAGTAGGTTATATGAAATAGAAACTCAAAGACAACTTTCAGTGTTTCCTTTTTTTTACAACATACCCTCAGATTTTGACATCAAAAACTAACTCATTTACGCCAAGTTTGATTCGGGAGTTCTACTGACCCAATTTTAGGGATTCCTTATCGTTTTCACTATCATAAAATCATTTTAGATTATATAAAATTTAGCTAATCCATTCCTAGACTACCCTAGACAATACCATGCTTGGATTTCATCCAAGACTAGCCTAACTTGAAATTTCTAACTCCTTATTTGAAAAAACCTTAACCTGAATTTTGGCACACTATACTCACCCTTAACGATGGAAAGGATCGTTACAATTTTAATACAAACAAATATGGAGTCTTTGTGCGATTTGTTACTTACTTTGAGTTTGATGAAGTTATTGGTATTTGAGGTACCACTACACTAATAGCATGTGCATTTTTTTTTATCCTGGAAGGATCATAAACTTTGAATAGAGTGAGGGATTAAATTTCTGAAGGACACCGTAAATTTTATGGACTCGGATATTTTGATTTAAGTTTTCTTTACTGTTTTTTCATTTATTTTGATTTTTTGATTTACTATTTTGGACACAAGATACCAACACAACCACCACCTAGCAATAGCAATAGGGCAGCACGGGTGCGGGATAAATCCGTATAAATCTGCTCCCCCACCCCGCATAATTTTAATTTTTACTCCAGTAGAATACTATTTTGGCCTAGCCTAATGTTACAAATTTCATGTTTTGTAATCATCTTACTTGTGGCAGAATAATTTGTGCAGTGTTTTTTAACTTGTGTGTCACGGATGAAAGGTATCAATAAATTACTAAAAATATTATCATTTAATAATATTAGTTATAAATTTATTTGACTAAGCTACTTTAGTTATTTTTATGGTTTTAAGATATTTATTAAAAATTTAGTATTTTGTAGAAATAAAAATATTTTTTAGCTTTTGTTTTGTTTAAATCCGTATAGATCCGCAATCTACACCCAGCCTGCATTAAACTTTAAAATAACTATTTCAAATACCTCCACCCCCCACCCTCCCCGCATAACCTTAAATCCTTCGTGTCCATTGATATTCCTATCACCACTACACAGTCTTTCCCTTTTTTCTTCTCATCCACTATAGCAAACACTAACATGTGGTCGTTTCTCCACACCTTTTTTAAACGATCTACTCCTTTTCACTTAGATGTAAAATACCTATCTTCTCCAAGTAATTTTGGCCAAACTACGACTATAATTAACGTCTATATAGTTGTCTATCCATTTACTGATATGATATTGTATGATACTTATTTGGATAAATTTAAGAGAAGATATGAGATGAAGGGAAACAATAACAACTGGGGGAAAATATATTTTGCTGCCCAAAATTATTTTTTAAGTGGTGCTCCTTTATTTGTACATTGTAAAATTAGTGTTTAATAACTATATAATTAATGTGTATATATTATACATCGAGTATACGTTAGTTACTATACATAATTTTTATAAAAAATAGGTGTGTAGAGAATTAAAATGGTTTCGGCAGGTACTAAATGTATATAATATGGTTAAATTGTACATAACGTGTGTATACTATGTATCAACATTAGTGTTCATACAATTCACATATATTATGTATATGTCTCATAAAACATATACATACAATGCATATACAACTTATGACATTATATAAAATCAAGAGAAAATACATCAAATCACCCCTGAACTTGCAGTCAAAACTTATTTTAGATCCTTAACTAGTCGGGCAATTATATATCCCCCTTAATAAATTTAAAGTGAATTTTTTACCACCCTAAAAAAATTATACCACTCTCACTACAGAGAATGAAGTACACACACCCCGCGTCATTGCCAAACAGTGTCACATCAGTGTCATGTCATTGCCGCGTAAGAAATTATAATTTTTTTAAAAAAAGTAATCCAACACACATATTATTTTTATATTTAAAAAAAAAAGCGAAAAATATATATGTACTATTTTTATATATATAAAATATGTATTTTTTAAAATATATATTATTTATATATTATTTTTAATATATATATATATATAAGAAAAGAAACAAAAAGACCCCCACCCCACCCCCCTTCCTCCTCCTTCTTCTTCTTCAACAGCCCCTCACCCCCCCATCTGTTCCTCCTTCTTCTTCAATTCTTTAACAGCTCCTCCATTCCCACCCCCCGTTCCTCCTTCTCCTTTAATTTCTTTTTCACCATTAACACCATTGTTTCACCATTAACACCAATAACTTGATTCGAATTTAACAAGAAATTGATAAATAACTTGTTCATGTAAATTAAGTCATGGCTCCTTCATCAACAGTTAGAAATCAACAATTGCAAGTAGAACAAAACCTAAACCCATCCACAATAATTTCAGGTCTACCAAACGATTTAGCAACAATAATACTAATATTCGTTCTTTTGTTCCGATCTTCCATGAAAATGCTTCCTCCTTTAATTTTTTCACTATTAACACCATTATTTCAAAACTTCACAAATTGTCATGTAGGTTACAATACATAACTTGATTCAAATTTAACAAGGAATTGACAAATAAATTGATTAGAAATTGACAAATTGTCATCACAAATGCTTTGATAAGCACAAGACGAGGAAGTGATAAATTCTCATCACAGTTTAACCTATGCTCCATGCTCGGAAACTAAGAAATTGATAAATTCGAATCAAGTTATTTATCATCACAAATTAAATGTAAAAGTGAAAAAAATTAATGAAGGGAGGGGTTAATGGAGCTTAATAATGGTGTTCTTGAAAAAAAAGGATGAATTTAGCCTAAATAAAAAAGATGAAAAAACGGGGAGGGTGGGGGTGGAGGGTATGAAGAAGATGAAGAAATGGGATATGGGGTACGAAGAAGATGAAGAAATGGGTGGGGTAAGGGGATCGTTATGAAGAAGATGAAAATGGAAGTGGGTTCTTGATTTTTTTTAAATTTATATATATATATATATATATATATATATATAAAGTGGGCCCTTTTAAAAAACAATTCACTCGTTTTTCTTTTTTTCTACCACGTCAGTCATAGAGGGTGAAATTAATTCACTTAAAAGTTGTTAAAGGGGGTAAATAATTGCCCGATTAGTTTAGGGTCTAAAGTAAATTTTGGAGACAAGTTCAGGAAGGTTTTGATGTATTTTCTCTAAAATAAATAATAATATATTATTGTAACACCCCGTATTCAAGTACGTGTATTGGCGTGTTCAAGAACTTGTATTGGTCTTATTTATATGGAATTAATTTTTTTATTTTATTTATACCGAAATTTGCCCGTCAGTAGTTCCATGCGAAGGTTATTGAATAAGCTTTCCAACGATATAAATATTTCAAAAAATGGATAGGTTTCAGATATAATCGAGTATGTTCAAAACTATAAAACAGTGGCCGGGATATTTGGGAATAGTAAATGTGCAGGAAAATTTCCTACACATAAACTACTGAGGCCAGCTGAATTTTTGGGTCAACTTTGAATGATCATAACTCACTTAATATAATGAACTAGGAGTGCTACGACCTATGAAAAGAAAGATCTTTGAGTCTTATTTCCAATGCAATTTGTTTCATCCAAATCCAATATCTGAGTAAGGAGTTATACTCATTTTAATTCAGCCTATCAAAACAGATTTTTAGGGTCAACTTCAAACGACCATAACTCCTTGTATAGGATGAACTGGGTGGCCTACTTTATATGAAATGAAATACCTTTGAATTGTCCTTCCAAGATACTAATTTTAGCAAAATCTGATATCGGAGCAAAGAGTTATGGTCGATCTACTTTAGCTTATCAAAACAGTCCATCAAAGGACAGATTTGACATTATTTAAATTTTAAAGGTATTTTGGTCATTTCCTATTATATTATGGACGAAAATATGTGTATATATACATGTATATGAGTTCAAAAACTCTTTTTCATCATCAATCATTGAGAAAGAACAAACCCTAGCCAAATTTGACCTTTAAATTACTTTTGATTCAACCGTAGAAATTCCAAAGTAATCCGATAACTGCGTTTGTCATCTCGAGAGCTTCGAACGGCACCTATTATGTGTGCAAATAGGATTGCATAATCAATAGGTGAATACTAAGGTATGAATATTGTTTGCCTTTGTTCTTTTCTATATGTATATGTGTGATAGAGGATTATATGTATTAGTTGTTATTGAAAGGTGATAAAAATAGGGTTATGGACTATTTTGCATGGTTTGGTTGTATTGAATTGTGGAAGGTGGATATGTTAATTTAGTTATGGAAGGTGGATATGGTGATATACTATTGAATTGAT
>NW_025884375.1:0-1193 GCF_002878395.1 Capsicum annuum
GCTTAGTTACGCAACCCTAGTTGTTTTTCTCTTTTAGTGCTCTTGGATGATGAGATTTGAGATGATAATAGGGTTGTAATATGTTTAGAAGCTATATATTTCATAGGGTTAATTTTAGGGGCATGTAAGGAGTGTTAAAAGACTTAATTACCCTTAAAATAACTCAAAACGGAGTGTTTTTGGCACCTGGAACTGACTTAGGCGGCGCCCAAGTGATCGCCTATGCTTGTGTTGGGAGGCGCCTAACCAATTGCCTATGCTTGGGTTGGGCGGCGCCTAACCAATCGCCTATGCTTACTGTCTCTCACGAAAATGAGCATAACTTTTCGCTCGGGTATTGGATTAAGGCATAATTGGTATCGTTGGAAAGCTAATTCGATTCTCTACAATTTGGTAGGTCTAAATCAGCCAAAATACCACATTAAAATCGAGTTATACTCATTCAAAGATGACCCTTACAAAATCAAACACTAAAACTTGATGGATTCAAAAACTCTTAGCTTGTATTACCTTAAGTGACTCTTATGAACATGCTTAATGCATCATAAGCTATCCTATCACTAGGATATTTATTGTAAGTCATGTACTCAAGTATGAATCACAGGATAGGAGATTTCAGACGTAGGAATACTTATTCACTTCCTAGCTTAGAAACATAGGGGGTATTACAATATCTCCCCCTTGGGAACATTCATCCTTGAATGAGAATTTACTGAGAAGGGATACAAGATAATAGAACCTGAGCTGAACATGAAGAACTGAAGCTTGAACTCATGACTGACATGCTAAACATACTGATCTCATGCATATCTGATGTATGGACAACTGACATATAAATGCATGACTGAGTATGAAACGGTTAATAGGTACCAAGTTTATACTGGAAATATGAACATGAAACTTAATAAGCTTAAGGAGAACTGTTACCTTGAGCTTGATCTGAATTGGCGGCGAAGAGGTGAGGATACTTGGTACGCATATATGCTTCTGCTTCCCAAGTAGCTCCCTCATTAGACTAATTTTGCCAAAGAACCTTGACTAGAGGGACTTCTTTGTTCCTCAATCTACGAGTCTGTTAATCTAAGATTTTGACTGGAATCTCTTCATAAGAGAGGCTGTTCTGAATGTTGATGACCTGAATAGGGAAAACAACTGCTGGGTCACATATGCACTTCTTTAGAAAAGAAACATGG
>NW_025884376.1:0-1674 GCF_002878395.1 Capsicum annuum
TTTTTTTGGATAAAATTGCCCTTGATCGATGAAGTAAATTACATAAATGATACTCACAATGGATAACAACTCCATATTTATATCTTTTTAACTTTTATTTTTTTCTCTTTTTAATTTTACTTTGATTTTTAGTTTTTCTTCTCTTTTTATTTTTAATTTTCTCAACCCTTACTTTTATCCTTTTTCTTCTCTCAACTCCTTTTTTTTCCTTTTTATTTTATATTATTTTTATTTTTTATTTTTCTTTCCTCCCTTTTTGGTTGTTTTTAGTTTTTCTCATTCCTTACTTTTTTTTTCTTTACACCTTTCAACATCTACTTTTATAAAAAAAGTTTTTTATTTTTGTTTGATTTTTTTCTTTTTAAATTTTTCACGACCTTTTTTTTGTTTAATCTTTCTTTTTTATCAACCTTTATTTTTTTCTTGTTCTCTCTCAACTTCTACATTTTCTTTGATTTTTGTTTTTTAGAACTTTACTTTATTTTCTTCTTTTTTCGTGATTTTTATCATTTTTGTTCTTTTCTTCGATTTCTTCCATTCAAGTTACATCTCATGAACAAGAGTTGACGCTATCACTTTATAAATGCAAGACTTACGGCTTTCAAACAATAAGCTACATTACTTTCGAACAATAAGCTACGTTTCATGGGCAAGAGTTGACACTACTACATTATAGAGGCTAGACTTATGACTTTCAAACAACAATTTATGTTTCATGGGCAAGAGTCGACACTACCACATTGTATTTTGATTTATGAGACATTTTATAACTCTTACCTTAGAGGAAAGCCTTAGCTTAGAGGCTTTCAAACAACAAATTATACCCCGTTGGTAAGAATTTACTCTACCACGTTATGTTTTCATTTATGAGATGTTCTAAAACTATTGCTTTAGAGGCAAGGCTTAGCTCAAGGACTTTCAAACAACAAGTTATGTTTCATGGGCAAGAGTCGACACTACCACATTGTATTTTAATTTATGAGATGTTCTACAACTATTGTCTTAGAGACAAGACTTAGCTCAAGGACTTTCAAACAACAAGTTGTGTTTCATGGGCAAGAGTCGACACTACCACATTGTATTTTGATTTATGAGATATTCTACAACTATTGTCTAAGAGACAAGACTTAGCTTAGGGACTTTCAAACAACAAATTTTATTCCACGGGCAAGAGTTGACTCTACCATATTATATTTTCATTTATGAGATGTTCTACATTTATTGCCTTAGAGACAAGACTTAACTAGCTCAAGGACTTTCAAATAACAAATTATGCCCTACAGGAAAGAGTTAACTCCACTACGTTATATTTTCATTTATGAGATGTTTTACAACTATTGCTTTAGAGGCAAGACTTGACTCAAGAACTTTCAAACTACAAATTATGTTCCACGGTAAAGAGTGGACTTTACCACGTTATGTTTTCATTTGTGAGATGTTCTACAACTATTGCCTTAGAGGCAAGACTTAATTAGCTCAAGGACTTTCAAATTACAAATTATGCCCATAGGCAAGAGTTGACTCTACCACATTATGTTTTTATTTATGAGATGTTCTATAACTCTTGCCTTAGAGGCAAAACTTAATTAGCTCAAGGACTTTCAAAATACAAATTATGCCCCACGAGAAAGAGTTGACTTTAGTACGTTATATTTTCATTTATGATATGTTCTA
>NW_025884377.1:0-7958 GCF_002878395.1 Capsicum annuum
TTATCGAATATATTTCTAAAACTATACAAAAGATGGACAAAGGTGTCCCTATTTCTGACTGAGTTATACCACTCAGATCATGTATGCAATTTGGACAAGATTGACCAGATGTACTTTTTTATTGAATTCTCCATTCCATGAATAAAAAAATGGAATATTGAATTTGGATTCACTAAAGAACAAGTACCTTGTATTTATAGGGTATTTTATAATAACTTCTGGGATAAGCTGATGCGCAAAGATCCCACAACTAAAAAATTAAATGGTCAAGAACTCCTGGATACTTTAGACAAAAAAATTCAGGAATATGTTAATGCTCCTCAGAAAAGTATCGTTGAGGATAAATCTTTAAAACATATCTCCAGAAGGATCGCTGTTTATGATGGAGATAGAATGAAAAAGATAGAACAATATCTGGAAGAAGTTAAAAAAAATTGATGAAAACTATAGAACAACATTCAGATACTTCTATGAAGAGCATCACCAGTGGTGATATTACGGAGGATGTTTACGACTTCCAGCCAATTGATTCAGGAGATACCGTGAATGAGGAATCCATAGCAAGAACGGTGGAATTTCTCCATGAACTAAAGAAGAAAGAAGACAAGATGTTTGGAGAGAAATCTATCTGAAAATCTTTCATGATGTATGGGACTCGGATGTGGGACCCATAAGTATTATGTATAGATTTCTTTTGCTTTTACTTTTCTTTATATAAGACCTTCATTTGTTATGGAAGGATAGCAGAAGAAAAATTTTATTTTCTTTATTTCTCTCTCTAAGAAAAGTTTGCTCTCACCTCTCTCTTGTGTAATATAGTTTAAGGTTTGAATAAAAGAGCTAGTAGCCGTTGTTGTTCACTATTCTGGCCTTGCATCCGGCCAGTCTTAAGTTATTTACTTCTTTGATTCTAATATACTTTAATACTCTCTTCCCCTCCCCAGCCGTGACTCTGTCCGACTAAAAACTTTTCATATCTATGCTAGAGATGTAACTTCTCTTACTTAGTAACTATGAAGGATCGAAACTTTATAAAAATATAAAGGAATTTTCTACAGTTTCTTGACTTGATTTTGAAATAGTTGGTACAGTCGAAATTAGTACTACTTATGGTGGCTTTGTCTTAGTGACTACATCTGACAAGCCATGACTTTTAAGCCCGTGATAATGAAAAAAAGGGTGTCTCTCTTCACGGTTAGAATCGTTAGACACATGGGCTCATCCTAAATAGGTATCAATCTTTTGAAAGGCCTCTTGTTCGGATAAAAGAATTTTTGATTAAAACTGATGCTGAATCAATGAAGTCTTTGGCATAGATATGAAAATTTTCCACATGATATGGGAGAAGTTAGTACTAAAAGTACTAAACTTGAAGAGGTAGATATACCTCTAAATCTTAATTTATTAAATAAATGGACTATCCCCTAGGTGGATATAAAAACCATTTATGAATATGATTTCTTTGATAAAGTTCTTTATAAGCAAACTAGGGATATAAATGCTTTAATTGACATGAAGCAGAAACATGAGAACTTTTTACAGTTTGAAATGTTTTGCATGAATATTGGTGATACCATGAAATCTGCTAAGATACAGGAGAAAATAAAAATGATCTCCAAACAAATGATTGCTGATATATGTGCTGATCACCCCAATGCTTTTTGGAATCGTAAATAGCAAATTGTAACTCTTCCATATGAAGATGATGTCTGTGAGGAAAAGATCCCAACAAAATCAAGATCCAGCCATATGAATGTAGAGTTAGTCGAATTCTACAAAAAAGAGATTGATAATCTCTTACAAAAGGGTCTAATAAAACATTCTAAATCACCATGGTCTTGTACTTCATTTTATGTGAATAATAAGGCTGAAAAAGAACGTTCTATGCCGAGGTTAATAATTAATTATAAATCTCTTAATAAATGTTTGAAATGGACTACATACCCTATACCAAATAAAAAAGATCTATTTTTCAGATTATTTGATGCCAATATATTTTCTAAATTTGATTTAAAATCTGGTTATTGGCAAATTCAGATTTTTAGAGAGCTCACTTATAGAACTGCTTTCAATGTCCCATTCGGTCAATTTTAATGGAATGTGATGCCTTTTGGATTGAAAAATGCTCCTTCTGAATTCCAAAAAATAATGAATGGCATTTTCAATCCATATATGGATTTCATTGTTGTTTATATTGATGATATTCTGGTGTTTTCAAAATCAATTAAATTATATTTAAACATCTTGATATGTTTAAGAAGATTGTGATACAAAATGATTTGGTAATATCTAAACCAAAATGAATTTTTTCCAGACTAGTATTTGATTTTTAGGTCACAATATTTGTCGAGGGATGATAGTCCCTATTCAGCATTCTATTGATTTTACTGATAAATTTTCTAATGTTATCACTGATAAAACCCAATTGCAAGGATTCTTAGGGAGTCTGAATTATATATCCCCATTTTATGAGAATTTGTCAACAAATTTAGCTCTCTTATATGATTGATTAAAAAAGGACTTTCAAGGTCCCTGGATTGATAGCTAGACAAATCTTGTAAAATGCATTAAGCAACGTATAAATTTTTGCTTTGCTTAACTTTAGCTAACCCTGCTTGGATGAAAATTATTGAAACTAATGCCTCTAATGTTGGTTATGAAGGAATACTTAAACAAGTGAATCCCCATAATAATATTGAAGAATTGATACAATTTCATTCTGGGAAATGGACTGATAGTTAAAAGAAGTATGTAATGGTTGCATATGAAATTTTAACCATTGTTAAATGCGTTCTTAAGTTTCAGGACGATGTATATAATCAAAAAGTTTTGATTAAAACTGATGCTCAATCGGTGAAGTATATATTTGACAAAGATTTTAAACATGATGCTTCAAAATTAATATTTGCAAGGTGGCAAGTTCAATTAGCCCCTTTTGATCTTGAAATTCAATATAAAAAAGAAATTAATAATTCCCTGCCTAATTTCTTATCCAGAGCATACGTAAGTGAAAAATAAATTTTTACACTTATTTTCTCTCTGAAAAATGATAATCTCTATTATAAAGGCAGTCCCTTTGAACGCAGATATTTATATGTTGATTCTTCAAAAAATCATACATTCAATAATTAAAGATGAATTTATTGTATTTAATTATTAAGAAATTAGAGATGAAATTGATTGGTTTGATATTGATTTATCTGACTATTGATTTATTTGACTAATCTATTACGTGCAACATGAATACAGATCTACCTTGGTAAATGGCCAGAGGAAAAGGTAGAGGCAGAGGAAGCTTCGAATATAGCATTTCTTTTATCATTGTCTAAGAAATTGTCCCACCATCCATTAAGTTGGCCAGTAAAACCAGTAACAATCATTTTACAAATAGTTGCATCTGTACGTCTTTGACGATTCTAGACAGATGCAGTAGCTTTCGCTATAGTAAAATACATTAACATTCGATGAACAAGGATAGATAATTGTCTTTCGGATAAGTCATCCAAGTTCCATTTATAAATTGCATCTCTGCTATACGACGTGTTAGTCTGATTCCAATCTCTTTCCTTTATCTGAACATCTTGAGGAATTGGACGCGGATAATAGTTAGAATTCATGCAGGATATATCATCATATTTTTTCCCTGGTTGCTTCCTAACCATACCTCTGAGCTTATTAAGTTCAGAGTAGATTTCATTTTTTGTATCTGGAGTAGATTCTATGCTATCAGCAAAGGCATTAGACAAACAATGGGTTTGATATTTAAACTGACCCTTTTTACTATTTACACAGTAGAGACGCTATGCATAGGAACCAAATGTGGGACCCATAAGTACTATGCATAGTTTCATTTTCTTTTCCTTTTCTATATATAGGACCTTCATTTGTTAGGGAAGGGTAGCAGAAGAAAAATTTTATTTTCTTTATTTTTCTCTCTAAGCAAAGTTTGCTCTCCCCTTTCTCTTGTGTAACATAGTTCAAGGTTTGAATAAAAGGGTTGATAGTCGTCGTTGTTTACTATTCCAGCCTTACATCCACCCATTCTTAAGGTATTTACTTTTTTGATTTTGACATACTTTAATACTTTCTTTCCCTCTCCAGCCGTGACTATGTCCGGCTAAAAGCTTTTCATATCTATGCCAGAGATCTAACTTCTCTTACTTAGTAACTATGAAAGATCCAGATTCCATCAAAATATGAAGAAATTTTTTTATAGTTTCTTGACTTGGTTCTGAAATGGTTGGTATAGTAGAAATTAGTACTACTTATGGTGGCTTTTTCTTAGTTACTACATCTGGAAAGCCGTGACTTTTAAGCCCGTGATAATGAAGAAAGGGGCATCTCTCTTCACGGTTAGAATCGCTAGACACATGGGCTCATCCTAAGTAGGTATTAATCTTCTGGCAGGCCCCTTGTTCGGGTAAAAGAATTTTTCCATTTAGTAACTAAGCTATTTAAAATTCTTTTATATTTTGGTTGGTTCCTCGGTTGGTTTTCCGACTAGGCTTCCCGATATTAGTTAATAGGTCTGGTTGGCATGGTAGATTACCACTCGCCTGTCCGATCCTGTTCAATAGTATCAGAGCCTAGGAACTTTCATAGTAAATATGTAATAGATCTGAAATCTTTGGCATAGATGTGAACTTTTTTAACATGGATATGGGAGAAGTTAGTACTAAAAGTACTAAACTTGAAGAGGTAGATATACCTCTAAATCTTGATTTATTAAATAAATGGACTATCCCCAAAGTGGATATAAAAACCATTTATGAATATGGTTTCTTTGATAAGGCTCTTTATAAGCAAATTATAAAAACTATTGAACAGTTTTTAGCATTATATGCGAATGAGCATACTATTATACTGTTAAATAAATGTGATATTGAGATGTATAAATGTCATTATAATTTTATGCATATAGGAATGGTGCAAATTGCATTTAAACCTTTGACTCTTAAAGGGTTACCAGACATATTTCTAGCTGCACTTCGGGATGCTAGAAATTTAAATGCCAGACAGTCTTTTATGGGTTCAACTGAATCCACTGTAGCCTATGGTCCAGTATATTTTAACACACAATCAAATTTGCAATTATCTTTGACTGATGTGAATATTCTTGATGCCTTGACTTTAAATATAAAAACTCATGGTTATAATTATGCCCCTGATTCTGAGTTAATTTATCTTTCTTATAAAATTTATTACAAATTATTGTCTACTCTGAACTCAAGATGCAAACTGATAGATGTGCATCAAATTAGACCTTATTGATCGAAACAAACTTCGGAAGATCTAAGGTTACCACAAGGAAACCAATAAGATGGGATGAAATTGGATTTCCCGAAACATGAATCTTAAATTCGGTTATTTCTCCGAATCAAGTCACGAATGATGTGACAAACTCTGAGTTATCCCATGTAACTCAGAACCCATATGGAAGGATTTGTCTTCCATTTGACAACAAATCCACGATTTATAACCGACATTTCTTTTTTATGCCAAAATTATTGCCTGCTATGCATCATATATATCCTATTGAACCAGTTTATGGACCAACTAGGAATCGTGAAACATTTTTACATACTATTGATTTTGCATCTATACCTGCATCTACACGCTTTGTAGAAAAGATTAAAATCAATCCTAAAATAAATATTGTTCAAGATAGAGATAATATCTCTAATAGGGATAACCCTACTCCTCCTGAAATGTATTTTGATGTTAACAGTGTTTAATATGATTTCACACCAAATTGATTTTAGTCTTGGTTCCTAGGCAAGGAGTTATATTAAAAAAGAATTTTTTAATAAAAGTAGAATTGATTTAGAATTTGATTCTTTGAGACTTATAGTCTAGACGGACTAAATAATATTTCTCAAGAATTTTATGAGATGTGTGCATTTCATAATCAGATTGTGTGCTTTGTGTCATGGTTTAGAACAACATATTTGCCATTATATGGTAAGGTGTTGGAAAGATCTTATCAAGATGCGAGTTGGAATATTCTTCAAACTGTTTACCCTCCCCAATCACCTTTTGTATTGCCTAATAATACTGGTATTACTTTTTCTGCATTCAAAAAATTCATTAATAGTGAAATTGGTAAAGTAACTATTGCTGAAATAAATAATTTGATTGCTCAGAACAATTATTTGAGTCTTTATGTGAAAGTTTTCGAAGAACATATTTCTTCTCTTGATGAAAAACTTGATGAATTGATTGAGATGGTAAAAAAACTTAGTGTTAGTCCAAAGTTATATGATATTGCTTCCACTTCGAAAAGTAAGAAGGAAGACTTGACAACTAGGCCTTGTATTCAGAGACCTCTAGATATTGAGGGATTTGAAAAATTATCTCCCATAGAAGAATTGGAAAAATTACTTGATAAAAAGTTTTTTGGTTTAAATATCAAACCCATTGATTTTTCTAATGCCTTTGCTAATAGCATAGAATCTACTCCAGATACGGGAAAGGAAATCGTATCAATTCTTCATAGAATCTACTCCAGATACGGGAAATGAATCGTATCAATTCTTCAATATTATTATGGGGATTCACTTGTTTAAGCATTCCTCCATAACCAACATTAGAGGTATCAGTTTCAATAATTTTTGGCCAGGTAGGGTTAGCTAAAGTTAAGCAAGGCAAAGATTTTACACGTTGCTTAATGTGTTTTACAAGGTTTGTATGGCTATTAGTCCAGGGACCTTGAAAATCCTTTTTTAATCTATCATATAAGGAGCTAAAACTGTTGACAAATTCTCATAAGATGGGGATATATAATTCAAACTCCCTAAGAATCTTTACAATTGAGTTTTATCAGGGATAACATCAGGAAATTTATCAGCAAAACAATAAAACGCTGAATAGGGATTATCTTCCCTCGACAAATATTGTGACCTAAAAATTGAATACTTGTCCGGAACAAACTCATTTTTGGTTTAGATATTATCAAACCATTTTGTATCACAATCTTTTTAAACATTTTAAGATGTTTAAAATGTAATTCTAATGTTTTTGAAAATAACAGAATATCATCAATATAAACAATAATGAAATCCATATATGGATTGAAAATGTCATTCATTATTTTCTGGAATTCAGAAGGAGCATTTTTCAATCCAAAAGGCATCACATTCCATTCAAATTGACCGAATGGGACATTGAAAGCAGTTCTATAAGTGTGCTATCTTAAAATCTAAATTTGCCAATAATCATATTTTAAATCAAATTTAGAAAATATATTGGCATCAAATAATCTGGACGCTAAATTTTTTTTATTTGGAATAAGGTATCTAATCCATTTCAAACATTTATTAAGAGGTTTATAATTAATTACTAACCTCAGCATACCACGTTCTTTTTCAGCCGCATTATTCACATAAAATGCAGTGCAAGACCATGGTGATTTAGAATGTTTTATTAGATCCTTTTGTAAGAGATTATCAATCTCTTTTTTGCAAAATTTGACTAACTCTACATTTATTTAGCAGGGTCTTGATTTCGTTGGGACCTTGTCCTTGCAGAAATTGTCATCATATGGAAGAGTTACAATATGCATTTTATGATTCCAAAAAGAATTAGGGTGATCAGCACATATATCAACAATCATTTGTTCGTAGATCATTTTTATTTTCTCCTATATCTTAGTAGATTTCATGGTATCATTGATATTCATGCTAAACATTTCAAGCTGTTAAAAGTTCATATTTTTTTGCTTCAAATCAATTAAAGCATTTATATCCCTAGTTACTGGATCTGTAACAAAAGGGTAAGATATTTTATTATTTTTATAAGTAGCCATTAATACTTTAGCATCAATATGAATATAAGGATAAATTGTATTTATAAAAGGGGTGCCAAGTATAATTGGGGGATATAATTAATTTTTTACCAAAAAAGAAGAAATGTGGAATGCAAACCTTATTTCGGCAAATATATGCATTAGGAAGTTTATA
>NW_025884378.1:0-34118 GCF_002878395.1 Capsicum annuum
TGTAAAACTGTCAAGTTCAATTGATGACAATTTCTTGATTTGTATACCTTTGAACACCTTCATCGATAACCTCTCATTTGTTCGACTATTTGCGGGGAATTACCAATTTTTATTTTATTGCACAAAAAGTCCAATCAAATATATATATATATATATATATATATATATATATATATATATATACATATATATAATCACTCAATATATCTAGTGAATATTTTGTGATAAAAGTGCAACGTAAGTTTGTAAAACTAATATATGATTTACACCGAGACAAAGTTAAAGATTCATGGGTTAAAGATTCTATTTTCTAAGTTACATGGGGTTTGGGTCACAGGTGACGAAAGAGTTTTAAAATGAAGTGTATGTGACACAAGTCTTAATTATTAGTTGGAGGTGACAATTACTTTATTATGGATTAAGAAAGTTGAGGAAATTTGAAAATAATCCACAAGTTTTTAAATTTACACTTTGATCCCAATGTATATCTAAAATAACGGGAAACGGAGGGAAAAAAAGGTGTTTTTCTCTCTCTTCTCATCCATTGTTATTTTCTCTCTCTTAGCGATTTTTGTTGTAAATTGTTTCTGTGTCTGCTGCTGTATTCATCATCTTCTGCTTCATTATCATCATCTTCTACTTCATTATCATCTTTATCTTCTTCTTGTCAACCATTTGTTGTTGTTGGTACAGCGCTACTACTGCTATCTAACCAATTTCTTAGGTCAAATTTTGTTTACTACATCACTTTCCACTTTGACATTACTTCATAGGTGACTTTGGTAAGTAAAATAATGATTTTTATTCATATTTGTCATCTGGGTACACTTTTGTTTTTCCAACAATGGATAGAACCCCGATTATGAATCCAGTATAAGTGTCCACAATTTAAACAGATCAATCATCTGGTGCATCAGATGAGTAATCTGTTGCATCAGAAGATTTATCTGTTGCATCAGACTGTTTATCTGTTGCATCATCGTCTTATCTGTTGCATCAGACGTATTATCTGTTGTATTAGGATGTTTATCTGTTGCACCAGACTAATTATCTGTTGCATCAGAATGTTTATCTGTTGCAACGAATGATTAATCTGTTTGAAACAACACAAATCAACCCCTGCCACAAACCCAACAGATAACCAATATGTTTTCAACACTTGCTATTTCTACTGGATTCAAAATTATTCCTTACGTCCAATTACCCATCCCAAATTTCCTAATTCGATTTCTCATTTTACTTGTCTTTTTCATTAATCAAGAAAAGATTTAAAAAAATCCATGTTTTACCCTTTGCATTAATGACTTTTTCTTCAAATTAAAATTGAAAAATCATTTAATAGGGGGACTATACGCTGACCGATGTTAAAAACTTTCTTCTCTTATGAAATTTCGATTGAATAACAAACAATAGTTATTTCAAACACGTCTAATGTCCCACCAACTGATCAGTGAGTTATGGTAAACTAGACATGTTATTAATTATTTTTCTTAATCAATGTGGCACCTCAATTTGGAACGGATAATTTGAGACGGAGGGAGTACGAATTAAAACGTCAGAGCCAAGCAAAGCAAAAAACTAGTCATCTGTTGAAACAGACTATTTATCTATTGCATCAACTTCTTATCTATTGCAACATGGGTAATCTGTTTGGAACAACACATCAACCCCTACCACAAAGCTAATAGATAAATCTTGCTATTGCTACTGGATTCTAAATTATTTCTTTTATGTCGAATCGTCGACATGTTTATTGAGAAGATAATAGACAGAATGAAAATTCAATATGGATTAAAACGTCAAAGATCAAACATAATTTATTTATTAAACAAAAACAAATAAAAATACATATAATAGACTAAAAGAAAAATAATAGTCTAATTATTATTATTATTAACAGCATCATCATTGCCAGCCGACCAATCTTCAACCAGAAGTAGCAAGGCCCTCCTTAGCCTACGTATCTCGTGGAGCATTCTTGATCTAACTCCTCCCAGTTTCCATTGCAGATCACGAACTTGATTCCGAAGTTCATTCACGGCGTCTTGCAGAAAAGCAACGTCCCACACTGGGTCAGCCATAATCTTATCTTCTAGAGTGTAATATGAAAGACGAGATGCAATAAATAAATAGAGTATATTTGAATGAACGATTGAGTAAGGAGGGACCTATTTATAGAGGATTGAATTTGAATGAGAGGCAAAAAGGCGCGACTATTCACCTCCATACATTAATTACATTTTTGATTAAATTAAGAAAATAAATATTGTGATATAAGTCATGACTTTTTAGATTATTATTATAAATTAGTTCTTTCGAAAAACCATTTTTATTGAGTTGTGGCAACAGATTCTATATCTGTTGCATCGGATAACACATTTGTGACAACAGATATATTATCTGTTGCAACAAATATAAAATATGTTTCATCATATAACATATCTGTTGCAACATATAATCTAACTGTTCACCTACATTTATTAATTATATTTTTTATTAATGTAAAAAGTAATGAATTAATTAAATTAAGAAATATTGTGATAGGTTATGATTTTTCAGATTATTATTATTAATTAGTTCTTTCCAAGAACCGCTTTTATTGAGTTGTGACTCGATATAGGTTGCATCAGATAAATCATCTGTGACAACAGATATATCATCTGTTGCAACTATAGTGAACCTGTTGCATTAGATAATTTAATTGTTGCAACATATAATCTACTTTTTAAAAAAAAATAACTATCATCATATCATTAATCCAAATTTGCTTACTTTTTTATTTTATAAATAAAAAAAATACCTTTTCAAATTCCTTAATAAAATAATAACTATTTTATTATATAATAAATAATTTAAAAAATAAATTCAAAAATAAAAATGGTGAAAAGTCACGATCAGTTATTAAAATTATGGTTATAAATTATGTTTATCATTTATTTCCTTATTATTTATTTACGAAATATTTTTCATATTGAATGATCGAAACGGAAAGTCAAGTCTTTTTCTTTTCACCCTCTCAATAACAATAACCCCTTTTTATTAATAATCGCCAGGTCAACATATGATCGATCTGTCGTAGCAGATTAACCTTTAACTGTTGCCACAAATTGCTGATCAATCCCTACTACCAACTATCGACATGTTGAGAACAAGGAATAAACAGAATGATTATTATTAAATACTAAATAATAATTAAAAATTCAAAGTCGACAACAAAATGAAATGAATGTTCATAGATTTTTGAATCCCTTGAGTAGATTTGATATACAAAAGGAGGAAAATAATCGCTAAAATAAAAAACATTACCTAATTATTACTACTACTATTATTATTATTGTCAATAAAACATTTTTCATCCGGCAGCCTTACTCCGAAGTCAGCCAAATCTCTCTGGAGTTCATCAAACTGCCTTTGAAGTTCACCCAAGGACTCGATAAGAATATTCTTGTACGAATTTGGATCATTCATATTTGTAAGGAGGGACCTATTTATAAATTATTGTATCTCAGAAAGAAAAGAAAATTGCTTTAAAATAAACTAACAGATGGGTAATCTGTTGCAAAATATATTCTTTCTATTAGATAACTTACAACATACTGGCTATCTTTTGCAATAGATGCATATATCTGTTTGATTTCTGCAACAGGTTGATCAACTGTCGTAACAGATGTCTCCAATTGTTTGACAATATAAACAAATATGTCATCTATTGCAACAAGCTAGTCATCTGTTTATTCAATTTAAGCCATAGATGGGCTAGGAAGAATAAGGTGCGTGCAGATGGATCCACTATCATATTTGTGGGAGTTAAGTATGTATTACTGATAAGGTTATCAGGACAACACACACAAAGTATAATGTTTTTGTGAATGCAATTTTTAACCGATTAGACATTGATCATTCAAAAAAGATCCTGCATTCTACCGTTAAGTTTGATGGGTTCAAAATTGATAAGGCTGAGGACCTCATGAAGATGGTGTAGATACCCTATTACGAATTACTGATGGTTGGTGCTCGTGTTTATGCATGTCAAGTTTTGAGAAGGGATCAATATTTGTCGTCACTGCAGAGATCCAATAGTGATTGGACTTAACTTTAAGTGTGCATTGGATCCTTAGAGGCTCCTCGGGGTGATGATTATATGCCAGAAGGTGCGGTAGGAGAATGCTTTCGAGGGAAAATGGGTGGTTGATGGAAGACTATATCATCTGAAAGCTAATTGAAGAAAAGACGTAGGGTAGAAAGTAACTTCTAACGAATCTGGCCGATGGAATTATCTTAACAGATATAAAATCTGAATCAAGTGCAAATATAAAAGTGTATCCGGTAACGTAATTTTGTCTGTTGTGTCTCTGAAAGAAAAACAATGCAGATGGACACTTTGCTAGGGAGCTGTATGGTCGGGATTATCACCTAGGTAGAAAATAGGAGAAGACCAACAAAGCAGCCTCATGGGCATCGAGGGTAGAAATGATGTTCAGCAAGTCTAGAAAACTTACGCCAACAACAACTGCAGTTAAAATAAGAAAACTAAGCGAAGGTGGCAATTTCTGAATTTTAAATTTCATCCCATGCCTTCTTATTTGTGTTTCCGATCAGGTCCACTACCGTTGACTTGATCGGAACCATAAACGAGATTGAAAGGCAAATAGCGTATAATTACTTCCTTAGCAATATAGATTAATTGATTGTGTTTTCTTGCCTTTGCATGCTTTCAACATTCCTTGGAGAAGATCAGATGCTTGCTGTAGTATGTGAATCCCGATAATTTTCAAGCTTGCCTCCAGCTTGTTGATTGTGTATTCAAGTTGGTCGTTGCCATCTTCGAAATTGGTAAGGAGTTCCTCGTCTTTTGTGAGCTCGATTAGGAACACTACTTTCAAATTTGTGGTATTCTAGAAGCCCTTCAGAATACTTTTTTAGAAGCCTTAAAAGATACATGGAGGGTCGCTGTGTTTGTTTTGGGTCAAAATATATTGATGCACGTTGACGATGTGATCCCAACAGTTGAACAACACACTTTATCGAGCGTTGCTCCATGCATCTTGCTCAACTAATTTGATAAATTAGTAAGCATGGAGTTACGTAGCATGTGATTTAAACCGGCTCCACCAAGCCTATCAAATATTACGTAACTCCGAGCTCTTTACCCTATTAAAATAATATGACCGAGTTAGTGCACAAATCAAAAAAGCCCAATCTATCAGCCTTTCTGCTGATCACTCTTCTCCAATATAGATGACAAGATATCTACAATGCAAAAGTCTACACCATCGCCAGACATGCTTGCCTGGGAGCAATTCTTCAGAAGACATCAACAGATATCTTCAGAAGAATTACTCTCAGGAAAACATGTCTGGCGATGGTGTAGACTTTTGCATAGCAGATATCTTGTCATCTCTATTGGAGAAGAGTGATCAGCAGAAAGTCTGAGTGATTGAGCTCGTTCGATTTTTGCACTAACTCGATCATATTTTTTTGATAGAGTAATGAGCTTAGAGCTACATAACGTTTGATAGGCTTGGTAGAGCCGGTTTAGATCACACGCTACGTAACTCTATGCTTACTAATTTATCAAATTGGTTAAGCAAGATGCATGGAGCAACGCTCGATAAAAGTGTATTATTTAACTATTGGGACTACATCTTCAACGTGCATCAACACATTTTGACCTAAAACAAACACAGAGACCCTCCATGTATCCTTTAAGGCTTCTGAAGAAAGTGTTTTGAAGGGCTTCTAGAATGCCACAACTTTGAAGGTGGTGTTCCTAATTAAGCTCAGAAGGGATGAGGAACTCCTTACCAACTTTGAAGATAGCAACAACCAGCTTGAATACAAAATCAACAAGATGATGGCAAGCTTGAAAATTATCAGGATTCACATACTATAGCAAGCATCTGATCTTCTCCAAGGAATGTTGAAAGCATGTCAAGGCAAGAAAACACAATTAACTATAACTATATTGCTAAGGAAGCAATGATACTCTATTTTCCTTTCAATCTCATTTGTGGTTCCAATCAGGTCAACGACAGTGGACCTGATCGGAAACACAAACAAAAAAGCATGGGATGAAATTTAAAATTCAAAAATTTACCGCCTTTGCTTAGATTCCTTATTTTAACTGCAGTTGATGTTGGCATAAGTTTTCTAGACTTGTTGTACATCATTTCAACCCTCGATACCCATGAGGCTTCTTTGTTGGTCTTCTCCTATTTTCTATCTAGGTGATAATCCCGACCACGCAGCTTCCTAGCAAAGTGTTCAGATGCATTATTTTTCTTTAAGTGATACAACAGATAAAATTGCATTACCGAATACACATTTATATTTGCACTTGATTCAAATCTCGCATCTGTTAATATAATTCCACCGGCCAGATTCATTAGAAGTTGTATCTACCCTATGTCTCTTCTTCAATTAGCACTCAGATGATATAGTATTCCATCAACCACCTATTTTCCTTCAAAATCATTCTCCTACCGCACATTCTGGCATATAATCATCACCCCGAGCGAGCAACCCAGCCATATAAATTTTGGCCAGGGCAATAACTATATTGGTTTTCCATTCTTGTTAGATGCAGTGCTAAGCTTCGAAGGCTCTCTAAGGGTCCAATACACCCTAAAAGTTAATCCAATCGATATTAAATCTCTTTACAATGACACAAAAACTAGATCCCTTCACAATGCTTGATAAATAAACATGAGCAACAACCGACATTAAATCATAACAGGCTATCAGAACCATATTCATGGTCCTCAACCTTATCAGTTTGGACCTACCAAACTTAACTATAAAATTGCAGACATTTTGTTTGAATGATCTATGAATAATCAGTAAAAACATCATTCACAAAATCAGTGCACTCTGTGTGTATTTCCACGATAACATTATTAGTAATACATACCTCCCACATATGAAGTGGTTCTATCTGCAAGCAGCTTATTCCTCCGATCCCATCTTTACTATAGCCTCTTGCGATAGTCCGTCAAAAGTTGATCAACTGTCAGTTCCTCATATCTACAAAGAAGAGGAAAAAATTGATGTCATAACAAGAAAATTATCCATCTGTTGTAACAGATGTAGAGTCTGTTGCAACTGATATGGAGTCTGTTGCAACAGATGTGGAGTCTGATGGAATACATCAAACCAACCTTTCTGGTGGTTTTATTTGTTCCAACAGTTTCTCCATCTGTTGCAACATCAACAATAGCATAAACATCAACAAAGAAGAAACAACAATATTTGTTCCAACAACATCATCAACAACAAAAAAGCAACATCCTTTATTCCAAAACCATCAACAACACCACACCACAAGTTCTAACAATGCCAACCCCATCAACAACATCAATAACTGCATCAACAATAATAAAATAAATAAAATACATACAAAAAAATGATACAACCAACAAAGCTTTTAAACTTCTCCCAACAGATGACTTTTTTCTCATATTGTAATAAAAATTCTCGAATTATTTATTCAACACTTACAAGTTTATTAAAAAAATTAATAAATATGATATGGGTAAATTGTAATTAAATAAAAAAAACAGATGTAAATAACATGCAAAGAAGAAGACGAGAATAAAAGAGCAACAATGAACCATACCTTAATATAAAAAAGAGGATCAAAATAGAAATTTAAGTCAAGGAAAGATATGGATGGGTTTAGATCCAAAAAGATCTTTATGAGAAGAGAAGAGAAAAGAGAGAAAAAAGGTTGTGACCCTAAAGAGGAGAGAGAAAAAAATGAGAGTTAAATAAAATAAACTGCAACTAAAGGAAAAAATGAGATAATTTCTATAGATGTATTGTGTACATAGATGTGGTGGTTTTTAATATTCATTAATTAATATTCATTAATTTCATTAATAATTTGAGGGGCACGAGGAAGACTAAGACTACTGACATTGAAAAGACAAGATAAGACTGCTCAATGAACTCACTTTTGAGATATCCAAGAAATATTTTTTATTGCCTTTAGTAGTAAGTACTACTACTTGATATTATCTACTCAGACCAGAAGCTCATTGCTTTAAATTAAAAGAGAAAAAAATATTTTCAAACAAATATGTCATCTGTTGCAACATATATAAATATCTGTTTAGAAATCCAAACAACTCAGTCATCTGTTACAACAGATATAAATATCTGTTTAAAAATCTCAACAGCTCAATCATCTGTGATAACAGATGAAAATGTTCATTTGATAATTAATAAAATTAGATATGTCATCTGTTACAATAGATATAAATATCTATTTGAAAATTTCCAATAGCTCAGTCATCTGTCACAACAGATGTAAATATCTATTTGATAATTAAATTAGATATGTCATCTGTTGCAACATATATGTACCTATTTGAAAATTTTCAACAGCTTAGTTGTTTGTTGCAATAGATTTTATTGCAATTGATTTAGGTGGAACTAGGGATGAATGAATGAGCTCGCAGGGTTAACTATAAATTCAATCAAGTCTTTGCAATTGCAAGGCATTGGTATTGTGTTCATCCCGACCCAAGTCGTCGATCGATTACTCTGAGTTGAAATGAGTTCTCATCAACTTAATATTAGGATAGTGATAGTATCTAAGTTGATTTAGGTGGAACTAGGGATGAATAAATGAACTCGTAGGGTCAACTACAAATCCAATCGAGTCTTTCCAATTGTATGGCATTAGTATTGCATTCATACCGACCCGAGTCGTCGATAGATCACTCTGAGTTGAAATGAGTTCTCATCAACTCAATGTTAGGATAATGATAGTACCTAAGTTTATTTAGGTGGAACTAGGTATGAATGAATGAGCTCTTAGGGTCAACTACAAATCCAATCGAGTCTTTGCAATTGCATGGCATTGGTATTGCGTTCATCCCGACCTGAGTCATCGATTGATCACTCTGAGTTGAAGTGAGTTCTCATCAACTCAATGTTAGGATAGTGATAGTACCTAATTTGATTTGGGTAGAACTAGGGATGAATCAATGAGCTCGCAGGGTCAACTATAAATCCAATCGAGTCTTTTCAATTACATGGCGCTGGTATTGCGTTCATCTTGACTTGAGTCGTCGATCGATTACTCTGAGTTGAAATGAGTTCTCATCAACCCAATGTTAGGATACTAATAGTACCTAAGTTGATTTAGGTGGAACTAGGGATGAATGAATGAGCTCATAGGGTCAACTATAAATCCAATCGAGTCTTTGTAATTGCATGGCGTTGGTATTGCATTCATCCCGGCCCAAGTCATCGATTGATCACTCTGAGTTGAAATGAGTTCTCATCAATTCAATGTTAGGATAGTGATAGTAACTAAGTTTATTTAGGTGTAACTAGGGATGAATGAATGACCTCGCAGGGTCAACTACAAATCCAATCAACTCTTTGCAATTGCATGGTGCTAGTATTGCGTTCATCCCAACCCGAGTCATCGATTGATCTCTCTGAGTTGAAATGAGTTCTCATCAACTCAATGTTAGAATAGTGATAGTACCTAAGTTGATTTAGGTGGAACAAGGGATGAATGAATGAACTCGCAGGGTCAACTATAAAACCAATCGAGTCTTTGCAATTGCATGACATTGGTATGCATTTATCCTGACCTGAGTTGTCGATCGATCAATATAACTTGAAATGAATTCTCATCGAATCAATGTTTTAAAAACTATATCTTTTAAAAAAATTTAAATTAATTATGATCAATTCGGACCAAATTCGCAATTTCAAAACTTGTCATTCTTTTTCAAAATTACAAATCAACCCATACAAATCATCCATTTGCGCGAAAAACTTTTTATTTCAAATCTTAAGTTCTCGCTCTTCTCTCTCCCTCTCTTGGGGTGTTCTCTCCCTCTCAATAATACAAATAACAACTACTCAATATATTACTTAACCCTTCAAAACAGGTTGATTTTCTTCCCATTTACGACTACATATAGTTGTTTTTTTTTACTTCATTCCCACTTGTATACGTTGTTTTCTCTATATTTGCATATTAAAGTTTGAGAAGATTTCTACATTTGTTCTTTATTCTAAGAAATAGGCTTTTAGTTAATGATAAAAAAAGACTTTTAGTTGTATTATCTTCGATAATGGGTTAACAATTTTAAGTTTTGATGCTAAAAAAGTAGGAAGCACCCGAGAAAACCCTAGTTTTTCTCTTAGTGTTTTAATGATTTTTGTGGTATTGTTGGATGGTGTTTGTAGTGTTGTTAGTGGCTGTTGTTGGTGGTGTTGGTATTTGTATTTTTTTGCGGTGGTGTCGATGGTCTTTGTGTTGGTATTGGTGGCATTGGTGGTGGTCTTGGTGGCATTGGTTATGGCATTGGTTGTGGTGGTGGTGGTCTATCTGTTGCAACGGGTGAAAGATCTGTTGTGAGATATTAAATAAGTCTTCAAACAGATTTCCCATCTGTTCCAACTGATGGGTTATTCGTTGGAGTATTTTCTTGTAATGTGGCATAGAATAATTTATTGAAATTTCTCCACCTGTTGCAACAGGTATAATATCTGTGGGGAGATATTAAATAGGTCTTCAAATAGATTCGGGTTCCCTATCTGTTCCAACTGATGGGTTGTCCGTTGGAGTATTTTTTTTTAGTTATGTGGTAAGAATAATTTATTGAAATTTGTCCCACCTTTTTAAAAAAAATTATGCAGACATTAAATGCAATGTATTTTTTGTTTTTCTTTTATTTGTAGTCAAAAGATGTCTCCTAAAAGAAAAGAAACTGAAAGTGGAGAAAGTGGATCAACTTTCTATCACTAAACAAAAAAGGCTAGAGTATAGATAGATTCGGAGAAACTTCCAGAACAATCTTATTCAGGGAAAAATGAAGCCGAGGAAAGTGATAACTCCTCCTCACCAATGGGGCGTGAAATAATATCCAAATTCCAGCATGATTCTGTCAAAACCATTAATATTGACAAGTTTCGAGTTGCGATGCCGAGGACTAACCCTAATGCAGTATTTGGTGATCTTGTACTTAAATTTCAGTTGGGGAAATCTTTTGACGAACTTAGGAGTGCTATGAACAAGGAAAACATAGATGGACTTTTTAAGAAGAGCTTCTTTGCACACTTTCTTGAGCTTTATGGGGCCCGCCCTCTCCGTTTTCCGATGATTATGGTATATGGCCTTCTCAAGCACAGAATCATGTATGTGGGGGATGATGAAGGTCTGAAAGAGGGCGTAAATAAGATGGATGAAGTTTGGATTAACTACTATGGTATGCCGGTTTGTTTTGGATTGAAAGAGTTTGCCATTGTGACGGGCTTGAGATGGAATCGTCTAGAAGAACCAGCCATCAATAAAACACCCCACAAAGGGTCCAACAAACGTAAGGTAAAAAAAGATAGGTTGTTGGGCATTGTTGGACCTAGCTACAAAGTGAAGGATTTGATAGCGGATCTCAAGAATAAAGACATACCAAAGCACTACATGGAGAAATTGTGCTTAGTTTAGTTTGTCCATTCCGTTTTATTGGCAAGAAACGTCAAGAAAGTCATAGAAGGTGATTTGTTGGTTCTTGCTGATGATTTTGGGAATTCAACGATTATCCCTGGGGTTACGACAGCTACTACTTGACTTTCAAATATTTACTGAAAGAGATAAAGCCAAAGACAACCATATTATATGGCTTTCCTTGGGCTTTCATGATAAAATTGTTCACTATTTTTACTCATTCATTAATTTATATTGAATATACTTGTGACTTTTTTTTTTGCTTGCTGTCTGTTTACAATTTTTAAGTTTGGCCATGTGAATCCATTCCTCCCCTCCGAAAGCAGTTCATGAATTAACCGGATAAGGTTTCTCATCCAAGGATCCTTAGGTGGTTGGCTGCAGTAGAGAGCAGCATAAAAACATTCACTTGGCTGATCTATGTAACCCTCCGAATGATGTAGTACGTCTTCTTTCAACTAAAATAATTTGCCTCAAAGAAAGATATTGAAACAGATATTCCATCTGTTGCAACAAATTACCCATCAGCTGCAACTGGTACAGCAGATGGGTAATTTATTGCAACAGACGATTCAAATTTTGCAACAGATTAACCATATATTGCTCTGTTCTCTGAACCCTACTCAACAGACTACCCATTTACTATAAATTATACAACAGATGGGTATTCTGATGCAACATATTATCAATCTATTTCAACATACAGATCAGCCGTTATGGTAGCTAGATCGGCTGTTGCATAAGTTGGTTGTGTTAATATAAACCAAGCCCCATGTAACCTAACTGACTGCAAATTATTATTATATGATTTAAATTTCTCCTGTTGTTTTTTATAGGCTGTGCATCCTTGGATCTTGCCTACACTGATGAGCAGGGGATGACTTTTTTTCTTACTCTAGGCCTTGTTGATAGAAAAGAAAACCCAATGGTGGAGTTAACAATGAAGGAATTGGATGGAGCAACATCCATAAGAAGAGCAGTTAGGCAAGGTCAGTCTAATGTTGAAGCTCTTCACGACCAAACTCAAACTGCAACAGATCTGGGTGCTTCTTCTGGGGGTGTTGCTGGTGGAGTTATTTGTGATGGTGGAAGCCATCCTGCTGCTGCTTCTGCTACCAATTGTGATTATGAGCATATTGGTGCCCAGCAAAAAATAAATATGTTTGGAAATACCCCTTGCACAGGTCCTCTCTCTCACCCCTACACTGGTCCTTCCCATCCTTACAATGGTCCCTATCACCCCTCCTCACCCTTATGTTCTCATTTTAAATGCAAAGTGTGCAAGGACAGAGAGGATAAACTCCTATACAAGTAAGAGGCTATTACTAAAGCTCCTGACGAGTTGAAATCCAGGAGGGGTGTCATACCATCCAAAGAGGTGAGGGAGCCATGCACTCCTACAGTGGAGGTTAGGAGGAAGAAAAGGAAAATTAGATAAATTCTCTCCGTTCTGAAATCAGCAAAAATTACAACCGCCCCTACCCCCCCGCTCCAATAGTTGTTGAAGTTCAGGGACCATCGAAGAAGGTGGACATATTCGCGATGCTTGGCAAGGAGAAGAAGAATGAACTAGAAGAATTCATCAAGATGAAGGTTCAAAAAGAATATACCATGCATTCATTTGCCACCAAAGACTTCTCGAATATGACAAATATGTGCGTGTGGTACGAGGACAAGGTAAGTTTACTTTTGCTAACCTACCCTTCCAACCTACTCCATGAAGAATAATCTATGCAGCAGATGTGTAACCTATTGTGAAAACTTGGTATTCTATTGCAACATAATACACATTTGTTGCATAAGTTGCGTTGGATGGGTAATCTGTGAACTGATTCAGAGAACCCTCTGCATTGGATTCTTTCAACTGTATTTTTATTATTTACAATTACTAACCTATTTAAAAATTGTCTTCTTATACCACAGTATGTTGATGAAATTCTCTGCTTCAGGAGGGGCAGGGAATTAGCGTACTCGGATGCTTATGATCCTGCCGATAGGATAATGGACCTCAGCTTCTACAATAATTTCAAGGATAGGTATGCTAAACTCTGTAAGATAGCTAATTCTGGTGACCCACAATTTGAGCAGTTAGTTTCTGCGTTCCAATGAGATGAAGAAGCTATTAAATATGTTAGAGGGAAGAGGCCATATCCACACGGCAAGAGCTGGACCGAGGCAAAGAGAATCCTTGCAGTCATGAACGTGGATGTCACCCATTTTCTCACTATTGATATACTACTATACGAGGGAAAGATTAAGGTTTATGACTGCAACTTACCTGTGTTCAGCGAGAAGACGTTTTTAACCCACATGCAGCCACTTTTGAAGTTGTTGCCCAAGTTGTTGATGCAGAGTAAGCTGATGGATCATTTGCCAGCTGAAGTCTTGGAAAAATTATCATGGGTTTTTGAAGGTTGAAATAAGAACATCCAGCTCCCAAAAAATACAACCGGTGCAGCGTGCGGGTCGTACTCGCTTGCATACATCGAGTGTTTACTGACCGGCACACAAATGACGGTGTGTGAGACACCGTTATGGGAAAGATGCAATGGGTCTGGGCATATAGGGTACTAAATAAATAGTTGAAGCCCGTGTATAAAAAAGAACATGTACAAAGACAGAGATGAACACGATAACAAATTTTTATTTCTAGCCAATTCACTATACATGTAGGGGCAATAATTTTTATGTCTGGCTAAGTTGAATTTTTATAATGCAATAGATTTTATATCTATCGTAACAGATATAGTACATGTTGTGACAGATTGATTATCTATTGGAATAGGTTGGTCATCTGTTGCATTATGCAGATGTTCCCCGTCTGTCTATCACAACAGATTTACGATCTGTTGTAACATATAACTTATCTATTGCAACTGATGGTAATCTATTGGAGCAAATAAAAAAAGTAGGAAGACCAGTTATATAATTTCCAGCACATGACCTACGTGTTGCATCATATGTTGTAACATATGTCTAAATTTGTCTGATAAGATATGTCATCTGTTGCAGCAGATATATTATCTATTGCGATATTTAAATCTAGTACTCTATTTCAATTAACATGTTCAAAACTCAGAATTAATTATATTCATAAACAGAATAAAATAAATCGACCCCTTCAGAAATTATATGAAATAACTCAACGAATAAATGAAATGTTAAAAAAAATTATTATGGGTACAAATGAATCAATAAGTTAAACCAAGGAGAATAGGTTATTACATTGATGGACTCGAGCTATAAAGATCTAATCAATATGGACAAGTTGTTCTTCATCCAGTGTTATGGAATTCGGCTTTGGTCGTCGTGGATCTTGAACGTCGATTGCGTACGGCTTCTGAGCTTTCGCTTCTCAATATTTCCATAAAAGAACAACATATCTTTTACGGAGTAATTCGGCATCAAGTCCATCATTTGGTACTTGTAATTCATCGTTCAAATACTCGGCATAGACGACAGCAAAAGGATCGCAATCCCTGCGTTATAAAAAATAGATAATCCATATCTTGCAGTTCATGCAAGCGTTGTGAAATTTGTGAAATAAACTAAATCATAACACTTAAACTTATAGGCTACCAATGGTTTGTTGAGCAATTCCATCAATATATTATACATCAAATGGATTAGCCATTTTATCCCTGTATGCTTCAATCGTCGATCAATTAGTATGAACCTTTTGATCCAAAAAGTCACTCATATCAAGGTAAGTAGGCAATATTTTGGCCATCTTTTGTATCTCAGACGATGGCCCGAAACGTCTCCTTCACGACATCGAGTCATAAACTCAGATGCGCCTCTCTTTTAAAATAAAGATAGCTAACACCCAATGGAATTCATCACCACAATTGATTGGGATGTACACTTTATCGACCAAATGCCAAGGAAAGCCAGCCGGAATACTAAAACCTTTGATGATGTTGATTAAGCATTCCTCATTTTAGGAAACTTCTGGGTACTGTTGACAATACCTATCGTAGGCATTATTGATGTAAACTTTGTACAAACAATTGCCTGTTGTGTATCTGTATTGTTCTTGTGTTTGCAACTTGGCCGTCTTTCGGTGGTAGTAAAAAATAACATCGATGTGTTGCATATATTATCAAATATTTCAGATTATCTGACGAAAAAATCAATACGCAGATGCAATTAAATAAAGTATTAATAAATAGCAATATGTATAGCATTTAAACCTCATTATTCCAGCAAGTTTGGGGCTGTGACATCAAATAAAATCAACTCTTCATTTCGGGATGTGCAACAACAAAGTCGAACATATCAAAACCAAGACTCGATTCATTCACTTGATAGCGCTCGTCATTTTGTTTTCTACATAATGATTTATATGTGTTAATGTCAGGTTCTTACAACAAGAATTGTATAAATCAATATCCATAAAATTGATTTATGTACCTGCCGGCATGATGCTTTAACAGCCCATCGGTGGTAATCTATTCTGAATAGTCGTTGATCAACTGTGTTAGTTTTTTTGGAGCCTCATTTGAACCCTTCAAATGGTAATTCTTTCGTTCTCCAAACTGACAGGCTTCACTTTTTCTTCATCTTTGGAAGCAGTTGATGGATTATCAACTGTCATAGTATGCTCTTCGGCAGTAGCTGTGACATCCACCTGGAAAGCCAGAATTGTCAATGCTAAGTAGGGATATACAATAGATTTTCCATCTATTGCAACAGATAAGTCTTATGTTGCATCATATCGATTATCTGTTGGAAAAAATTCAAACAGGTAAATCAAAGCAGTATGATAATTTCAAACAGATAACCCATCTGTTACAATATAAGGCTCATCTGTTGAAATAGATAATGAATCTGATGCAACATGTATATATCTATTTGATAATTTTCAGCAGATGTATCATCTGTTGAAACATATATGTGCCTGTTTGTTTTTTGGAATAGATGATGTACATTCACCTACTTCAGCTCATGCTGCTCTTCTATGGCCCTTGTACACTGAACATCGGTGCAAGACAAAGACAGAGGCGTTGCAATCTTGCTTTTTGTTATGATTGATGATGCCTTGGAAGTGTCTTTCCTTCTCCTCTTAGCCGCCTTGATCTCTAGTAGAGTGTTTGGATATGAAATCCTCTTTGATGGAATGACACCCCTCTTAGATATCATTTTCTTTACAGAAGCAGTTAGTGCATTAATAGCATTAATCACTTCATCGTGTTTTGCCTTGTAGTCTTGACATTTGCATGAAGAACATTCGCTAGATGCAGCAAAATCTGTAGAAAAATCTATAGAACCATTATAATCATAATCATAATGGCTTGTTGTTTCAAAAACTGTAAGAGGAGCTTCTCAGAATTCTTGGACAGGAAACTTTTTCCTGGTAGTTCACTTGCTGTCTCAAATAAGGAAGGACTTCAAATGCCCAAGCCTATAACATAACACCAATAAATCAAAAGCATTATTGAATAAAAAAATGATGAATCATATCATGATAAAAGAAATATTTACCATGAAGGCCCATGAAAAACCATATAAGTTGACTGTTTTTGGCGTTAACGGAGTTAAAAAATATTCAATAGTTATTTTGAAGCTTTCATAATCCCAACGATAGCTTTTAAATGCCTCAAGATCCTCGGAGAGATTTATTAAACTGAGGCTTATGTTGTTGTAAACCTCTCTCACCCAAAGAACATTATCTATAAACCAAACCAAGCACAATGATTGCTTGTGCTTCTTTGAAAGTCCTTTACCTTTCAATGCTTCAATCAAATTTTTATTTTTAAAGCTTGGACCAACAATAGACACCAGGTCATCACGATCACTCAACTTGACTTTTCCTTTTTTGGGTGTGCGGTGTGCTTTTTTTTAGTTCATAGTAGGTATAACTTGAGAATGAGAAGGTGTAATACCTCGGGAAATTTTTCTTTGAAATTTTGTGCGTAAACGTGTTGGGTTCTATCTTCTAGTATGAATTATAAATTTTTCGTTTGGAATGTCTTAGATTATGACCCACCATTGCGTAGAGTATCGAATAAGCTTTTCAACGATATGTGGATCATCCAAACGGACACCCGAGCAATGAGTTATGAACATTCCGATCGAACCATGAATAGTAGTGAACAGTAAAACGTGCAGGAAAAAGTACTGAGGCCTGGCGTATTTTTACTCCAATTTTAAATAATCATAACTCCTTGTACATAATAATCTGGGTGGTCTACTATATATCAATGGAAATCTCTGCGAGTCCTCTTTCCAATGAAATTGGTTTCATCCAATTTGTATATCGGAGCAAAAAGTTATGGTCGATCTACTTCAGCCTATCAAAAGTGAATTTTTGGGTCAACTTCAAACGATCATAACTCGTCGTAAACAATGATCTGGGTAAGATACTATATATCAATGGAAATATATAATAGTCCTCTTCCTAATGAAATTGGTTTCATCCAATTTGGATATCGTAGTAAAACATTATGGTTGATCTACTTCAGACTATCAAAACAGTCCATCAAAGGACAGATTTGAGAATTATTTGATTTTTAGGGGCGTTTGGGTCATTTCCCCTCACCCAAAATCCGTCCAAACGCTATATTAAAGCTTATTAGAAGCATTATATGTTATATTTCAAAAAATTCCCTCAAAAAAAACCCTAAGCTCCTATATCCAACTTCAAGAACCTCCAAAGTTTACCATTAATTCTGCAAATTTATTCAAGATTCCAAGTTCCTAGTTCAAGAACTCCAAGAACCATCATTCAAAGGCACGATTGACATCTCAAAAATGACTATCGATCTAAAGTTCATCATTCAAGGTATGTGGAGTTTTTCAACAAGAACTCTCTTTCGTTCTTGTGCCCAAAAGTAATTTTCTTTACAAAGGCATAATTTTTATTTGATTTTTATGAATTTGTAGCATGAACCCATATCTTATGATGATTATTATGAAATCTTGATGTTTATGATTTTGAAAGATAAGTTTACATGTGTGGAGATATAAAGCATAAATCTTGAACGATATTTATCATGATTTTGATATTTGGGTCGTGAATCCCCATTGGAAATTGTGTTTTTTTGAGAAAGTGTGTGTTATAAGCATGTTGATGTTGAATATTTGAGATATTGTGAATGATGTGACCTTTTGATCTTAATGGAGTTATTTTGAAATCGAGTGCGAAAGAAATCCACAACGTGGTTGATTTTGATAGATAGGAAGCATGATGGCTCCCGATGTATATTTATATATTACTGAAATTGTTTTTTTGTGGATTGTCTTTGAAATGATCTGAGCTAAGTCCGAGAGAAATCTTTAGCACCGAGTGGGAGGTATAAAGCAACCTTACTTACCTTGAACTATGTGCCCCCGTAGGAGTGAGCCTGAGGCTGATATATATAGTGATCACTAATTTGTATGGATTTAATATCGATAGTCCTACTCCGATGGCAAGGATAGGATGGCTCTCCCCAATGTGGGTTGTACTTTGGACTCCATGTAGCTCACATGGTTTATGTCGGTTATAGGATCTCCCAGTGTGTGTGTGTTTCCTTGTGTCTATGGTGAATGGTGAAGTGATTTGAAAGTGGAATTGTGAAAGTTATTCTTTTGAAAGATTTAAATGATATTTACATTATCAGAATTGATATTCTTGATGAAATGAAAGTGATTGACAAATTATATGATGACTCACATGTGTTATTGTACTTATTTCATCCTCTCATGATTATGATGATTTTGTTCGGGCTATATGAGTCTTTCATACATCCTGCATATTTCTTATAAATATTTATGATGATGATGCTTATAAAACTGCATACACCCCTATATACTCGGTTCTTTTCCATGGTACTGACCCACATCTTCGGATGTGGGCTGCATTTTCTCAGAATAGAGGTTCAGGTGCTCAGTTCCAGGTTCGACAGTGATTCTTCAGGCACGCTGTTCTACACCCTCTGTTGTGGTAAGTCTTCATGTTCCAAGGACGTGATGTCTGATGTTGGTTTCACGGAATTATTTACATTTGATAACTGAGTATGAGTCAGTTGGGGCATGTCTCAATGGCTCACTGGTTTTATTGATTTTCTTAGAGGCTTGTCAGACTAGTATAGATGTTGGGAGTTGACTAATAAGTCGAATTTTGTTATCTTTCTGAAATTCCTTTATTCTTGGATGATGATTATTCTGTTGATATTTGAGGGTTATTTATGCAAACCCCGTTGATTTGTGTTAAACTAAATGAAAATGGCTCAAAGGGTTAGCTTGGGGCTACTCGTAGCCTCAAGCACCGTCTGATGCTTCAGGACCCATTTTCCGAGGCGTTACAGAAGGAGGATAACATTTTAGTCTGGTAACTACGGCAAACTCCTCCCAACCAAAACAAATGGCATGCCATAGTAATTTATCCAAACCTTATCCATTTTATCTTTGTTTTCATACATAAACCTGTGCTTGAGAAGATCATATACCATTTTTATCTGAAAACGAGCATTGTTGTCCTCCGGCAAATCAAGATATTACCCAAAGCAGCTTTCCCTGAAATAAGAATCCAATTTTTGTTCTCGAAGTATTTTTCTAAAAGTGTTGAAATATTTTCCCATAACTGACTTAACCACGAGATCACCCGTTAAATCTGTGGCACCATCGCACTGCATTCTCAAAATATAACGATCAATGTTGAAGGTTTTGACCAACTCATCAGCAGAAGGGATATTATCATTTGGATCATCTCTTTTGAAAGATTCTTCCTCCCCATGTTTATTATATTCTGCTCCTGATTGAGATAACACTTGTAAAGCAAGCTCATAGAGTGGTGGATGTAGCTAAGCTGCTGCACTTGTTCCTTTACTTGGACTTGATTCGATTTCTTTTATTTTGGGAGCCATGTTATCTTAAATTAATAGGAACATAATATAGATTATAATTGATTAATGCATAACAGTAATATAACAGTTCCAACAGACAACTAATCTGTTGCACCAGGTATGTTATCTGTTGCAACATATAACTGACCTATTGCAACGGATGAGTAATTTGTGGGAACTATAAAAATAGCACTATCTGTTGCAGCTGATATTTTATCTGATGCAACACATAAATGACCTGTTGCAATGGATGAGTAATCCATTGAAAATCATAAAAATGGATCATTAATCTGTTGTACCAGGTATTTTATCTGTTACAATATATAACCAACCTATTGCAACAGATGAGTAAACCGTTAGAAAGAATTAAAACGTATCACTAATCTGTTGCACCAGGTATGTTATCTGTTGCAACAATAACTGACCTGTTGCAACGGATAAGTAAACCGTTGGAAAAAATAAAAACAGTCCTAATCTGTTTCAAAATAAAGAGAAAACCGTTGGAAAGAATAAAAAATATCACTAATCAGTTATCTGTTGGATCAATATTATTTAGATTTCTTCCAAACAGAAGAGTTGTTTGTCACAACAGCTGAATGATCTTTTAGATTGTTCACTTGTTGCATCAGATTTTCATAGTTGCATTAGATTTTTCATCTGTTGCATCAGATTTCATCTGTTGCATCATATGTTTCATCTATTACATCAGATATTTCAACTGTTTCAATACCATTTCTACCAAGACAAACAACAAATCAACCCAACAATACCAACACATCACACATACACACACACACTAAGAACATCAACTGTGACCAAAAATCACTAACAAATTTGAATCAACAGTATCATAATAATAAGAAGAAATATAGAAATACCAGAAATTAGGGTTTTATTCAGTCCACATTTCAATACCAGGAGAGTAGTTGGCTCAAGTTCCTCTGTTTCTTCATAATTATTTACCTGTGAAAAAGGAAATGGGAGGATGAAAAACTCAAAGTTGTTGTCGCCAGAGAAGTATTCACGTCAATTGATGGTTAAGTGTCGAAAAAGAACTTGCCCGACTATTTATCGTCGGAGGTTGAAGGGAGAAATTTTGCAGAATTGTTGGTTGGGAGAGAGTTGAGAGAAGCTGGAGAGAGAGGAGAGAGTGGTTGATTTGGATTGAAGAGGGGCGTGGGTTGGGTTGATTTGTATTTCTTAAAAGATTAGAAAGTTTTGAAAATATTAATCAAGTCCACAATTAACTTAATCAAATATTCTAATGATGTTTGACCCTGTCTATTGGTCAATGTCACCAATCCTTCATTCAAGACTTAAAAGACACATTTCCTTCAATTTTCTCACATATTAGATTTTGAATTAATAATATGTCCATATACAATAAAATTTTAAGATAAATATAAAACTTAAACCAAAATTAATGAAATCGAACAAACCTATAACTGACACTCTAGCACCACTTTTTGAATTTATAAGCCATTATCTTACATAAATCAAGAGGACAAGAATTTAGACTTAAAAAAATAAATAGCGACCACACAAACATATATGTATGACAAATCAGTCAGTTTGATTCAAAAGAACTATTAAACATTTATTCGTCGATTGTTATAAATGTATTTACAGTATAGTGAATGTCTATCAAGAATATAGATAGGATCTAGTTAATATCTATCAGGATTTGAAGTATCTATCTTTTAGACAAAAAATAAGATTAAATTTTTCTATAAATAAGAGTAAATTTTTCTATAAATAAAAGGGTTTCCTTCATTGTAAAAGACATCAAAGATAATCCTCAAAAGAAATAAGAATTACTCTCTTTTCTCTCTCTATTCTTGTTGTTCTTACCTTATATTTCTCTTTTCTCTCTCTATTCTTGTTGTTCTTACTTTATATTTCATAACACGTTATCAACACGAGTCTCTAATCTTTTTTGTTTTGCAGAACCCATGGTTCAATACCGTGTCCAAGAGATTGATAGAGCAATGTTTTTCTGGGAGTATACAATACCATATATCCACAGTAAAATATTTATTTAAAAGTTATTTCGTTGATTTTGGTGGCTACAACTAAAACAAAACAATCCTCTTTGTACTAAACAAAAAGAAACATGTGTTGTGTTCGAAATTGAGAGGGCGTCATGCAGAAGCTATTAGTTGCAAACTTTCGTGATGATAATTCAGACGACAAAGACAACAATACTAAAAAGCATAAAATTATTATATTATTTGGCCAATTGGCCTACATATTAAAAACTAATATTGAAAAAATATAAAAATAATTGGGATAAAATCTCCCCCTAAACAAAGACTCTTAAACGACTACATTGTGTATGATATTGTGTTATGGTATGAGAAAGGGTCTTCTATTTATAAATATTCAAAACCTTTCCTCCAAGAAAGTGGTTAGCCAAATACGGAAAATAATTATATTTTCCTTTTAGTAAAAAGTAAAAGTATTTATGGTTACTTTTATTTTCCTTACAAGAAAAAGTAAAACTTAATTTTGGTAAGAAAATCAGGGCAAAAACCCTAACAACATATAGGTAAGTTGAGAAAATTGAAGGAAAGGTGTCTTTGAAGTCTTGAATGAAGGATTGATGACATTGACCAACTTAAAGGGTCAAACATTATTAGGAAACCTGATTAAGTTAATTATGAACTTGATTAATATTTTCAAAACTTTTTAATCTTTTTAAAAATATAAATCAACCCAGCCCACACCTCTCAATCCAAATCAACCACTCTCTCTCTCTCGACAGCTTCTCTCAACTCTCTGTCAATCAACAGTTCTGCAAAATTTATTCCTTCAACCTCTGGCGACAAATAGTCGGGCGAGTTCTTTTTTGACTTTCAACCGTCAATCGACGTGAAGACTTCTCCGACGATAACAATTTTGTGTTCTTTGCCATCCCATTTCCTTTTTCACAGGTAAAAAATTATGAAGAAACAGGGGAACTTGAGCCAACTACTCTTCCAGTATTAAAATGTGGACTGAATAAAATCCAAATTTCTGACATTTCTTCTTCTTGTAGTCATACTACTGATTCAAATTTGTTGGTGATTTTTTGTCACAGTTGATGTTCTTAGTGTGTTATGTGTGTGTGATGTGTTGGTGTGCTAGGTTGATTTATTGTTTATCTTGGTAAAAATGGTGTTGCAACAGATGAAACATCTGATGTAACAGATGAAACATCTGATGTGAAGACTTCTCTGGTGACAATAACTTCGAGTTCTTCGTCGTCCTATTTTCTTTTTCACGGGTAAAAAATTCTGAAGAAACACAGGAACTTGAGCCAACTACTCTTCTAGTATTGAAATGTGGACTGAATAAAACCCTAATTTCTGAAATTTCTTCTTGTTGTTATCGTACTATTAATTTGAATTTATTGGTGATTTTTTATCACAGTTGATGTTCTTAGTGTGTGTGTGTGTATGTGTGTGTGATATGTTGGTGTTACTGGGTTGATTTGTTGTTTGTTTTAGTAAAAATGGTGTTGCAACAGATGAAATATCTGATATAACAGATGAAATATCTAATGTGATAGATGAATACATCTGATGCAACAGATGAAAATCTGATACATCTATGACAATCTAATGCAACAAGTGAACAATCTAACAAATCATATCATCTGTTGCAATAGATGACTCTTTTGTTTGGAAGAAATCTAAATAATATTATTGATCCAACAGATAAATGATTAGTGATCTATTTTTATTCTTTCCAATGGTTCTCTTCATTAAGTAACAGATTAGTGATCTATTTTTATTCTTCCAACGGTTTACTCATCCGTTGCAATAGATCGATTATATGTTACAACAGATAACATACTTGGTACAACAAATTAGTGATCTATTTTTATAATTTCCAATGGATTACTCATCTGTTGCAATAGGTTGGTTATCTATTACAACAGATAAACTACCTGGTGAAACAAATTAGTGATCTATTTTTATTCTTTCCAATGGTTTACTAATCCATTGCAACAGGTCGGTTATATATTGCAACAGATAACATACCTGGTGTAATAGATTAGTGATCTGTTTTTATGGTTTCCAACGAATTACTCATCCGTTGCAACGGGTCGGTTATATGTTGCATCAGATAAAATACCAAGTGCAACAGATTAGTTATCTTTTTTTTTTATTTTCACAGATTACTTATCCGTTGAAATAGGGCAGTTATATGTTGCATCAGATAAAATACTAGGTGCAATAGATTAGTGATCTTTTTTTATGGTTTTCATGGATTACTCATCCGTTGCAACAGGTTAGTTATATATTACAAAAGATAACATACCCGGTGCAACAGATTAGTGGTCTGTTGGAACTGTTATATTATTGTTATGCATTAATCAATTATAATCTATGATATGTTCCTGTTAATTTAAGATAATATGGCTCCCAACAAAAAAAGAAATCAAATCAAGTCCAATTAAAGGAACAAGTGAAGCATCTCGACTACATCCACCACTCTATGAGCTTGCTTTACAAGCGTTATCTCAATCAGGAGTAGAAGATAATGAACACAAGGAGAAGGAATCTTTCAAAAGAGATGATCCAAACACTAATAGCCCTTCCACCGAAGAGTTAGTCAAAACCTGCAGCATTGATCAATATCCTGTGGGAATGCAGTGCGATGGTGCCACAGATTTAACGGGTGATCTCATGGTTAAGTCAGTAATGGAAAAATATTTCGACGCCTTCAGAAAAATACTTTAAGAATAAAAATTGGATTCTTATTTCAGGGAAAGCTGCTTTGGGTAATATATTAATTTGCCAGAGGACAACAATTCTCGTTTTTAGATGAAAATGGTATATGATCTTCTCAAGCGCAGGTTTATGTATAAAAACAAAGATAAGATGGATGAAGGAAAATAAATTATTGTGGCATGCCTGTTTGTTTTGGTTGGAAGGAGTTTTCCATAGTTACCGAACTAAAATGTTATTCTCCTTCTTCTTCTCAAGTTATACCTACTCTGACCCAAAAAAGCACCTAGCACACCCAAAATAGGCAAAGGCAAGTCGAGTGATCATGATGACCTGGTTTCCATTGTTGGTCCAAGCTTTAAAAATAAAAATATGATAGAAGCGTTGAAAGGTAAAGGACTTTCAATGAAGTACAAGCAATCATTGTGCTTAGTTTGGTTTGTACATAATGTTCTTTGCGAGAGAGAGGTTAACAACAATATAAGCCTCGGTTTAATAAAATTCTCCGAGGATCTTGAGGCATTTAACAGGTATCCTTGGTGTTATGGAAGTTTCAAAATGACTATCAAATATTTTTTAACTCCGTTAACGCCAAAAACAGTCAACTTATATGGCTTTCCATGGGCCTTCATGGTAAATATTTCTTTTATCATGATATGATTCATCATTTTTTTTATTCAATAATGCTTTTGATTTATTGGTGTTATGTTATAGGCTTGGGTATTTGAAGTCATTCCTTATTTGAGACAACAAGTGAACTACCAAGAAGAAGTTTCCTGTCCAAGAATTCTGAGATGGTTGTCGGCCAAAACTGATAAAAATGCAAAATTTCTTGATCTTTTCAATCCCCCCAAGGAAGCAGTATGTCTCATTCTAATCAAGTTTTTGTTTTAATTAATGATTAAATAATTTTATCATCATTCTTAATATATGTATCGATTTATTTTAGATTGTCCATCTGTGGCTTATTCCGACCAACCGAGAGTTGAAGATGCCATTTTTTCTTACTTTATGGTCTGTGCAAACTTTATCGGACCCTAAGGTCGTTGATGAAATAAAAATAGAATTTTTTGGAGCAACAACCATCACAAGAAAAAAAATTTGAAGGGTGGGGCTAATGTTGCTCCTCTTACAGTTTTTGAAACAACAAGCCATTATGATTATGATCATAATGGTTATATAAATTTTTCTCCAAATTTTACCACATCTAGTGAATATTCTGCATGCAAATGTCAAGACTGCAAGGCGAAACACAATAGAGTGATTAATGCTATTAATTCACTAATTGCTTCTGTAAAGGAAATGACATCTAAAAGGGGTGTCATTCCATCAAAGAGGATTTCATATCCTGACACTCTACTAGAGATCAAGCGGCTAAGAGGAGAAGGAAAGACACTTTCAAGGTGTCATAAGCATAAAAAAAAGCAAGATTACAAAGCCTCTGTCTTTGTCTTGCACCGATGTTCAGTGTGCAAGGACCACAGGAGAGCAGCATGAGCAAAGGAAGGTGAATGTACATCATCTATTCTAAAAAATAAATAGGCACATATCTGTTTCAACAGATGATACATCTTCTAAAAATTATCAAACAGATATATACATCTGTTGTAACTATTGTCTAACCTGTTGCATCAGATTCGTTATCTATTTCAATAGATGAGTCTTATGTTACAACAAATGGGTCATCTATTTGAAATTATCATACTTCTCTGATTTAACTATTCGAATTTGTCCCAATAGATAATCCATCTGATGTAATATAAGACTCATCTATTGCAATAGATGGACAATGTGTTGTATATCTCTACTTAGCATTGACAATTCTGGCTTTCCAGGTGGATGTCATAGTAAAAGCTACTGCAGAAGAGCATAATATCATAGTTGATAATCCATCAAATGCTTCCAAAGAAGAAGAAAAAGTGGAGCCTGTCAGTTTAGGAGAACGGAAGTATTACCCATTTGAAGGGTTCAACATCTCAAACGAGGCTCCAAAAAAACTAACACAATTGATCAATGACTATTCAGAATGGATTGCCGATGGGCTGTTAAAGCATCATGCCGACAGGTACATAAATCAATTTTATAGATATTGGTTTATACAATTCTTGTTGTAAGAACCTGAAGTTAACACATATAAATTATCATGTAGAAAATAAAATGACGAGGGCTACAAAGTGAATGAATCGATTCTTGGTTTTAATATGTTCGACTTTATTGTTGCATATCTCGAAATGAATAATTGGTTCTATTTAATGTCACAACCGCAAACTTGCTGGAATGATAAGGTTTAAATGTCATACATATTACTATTAATTAATACTGTATTTAATTGTATCTGCGTATTAATTTTTTCTTCACGTAATTTGAAATGTTTGATAATATGTGCAACACATCGATGTCATTTTTGACTATCTCTGAAAGAAGGCCAAGTTTCAAACACAAGAACAATACAGATACACGATAGGTAATTGTTTGTACAAAGTTTACATCAATAATGCGTACGATTGGTGTTGTCAACAACAGCTGGAAGTTTTCCAAAATGAGAAATGCTTAATCAACATCATCAAAGGTTTTAGCATTCCGACTGGCTTACCTTGGCATTTGGTCGATGAAGTGTACATCCCAATCAATTGTGGTGATGAATTCCATTGGGTGTTGGCTGTCGTCGTTCTAAAAGAGAGGTGCATCCGAGTTTATGACTCGATGTCGCGAATGAGATATTTTGGAACATTGTCTGAGATATTAAAGCTAGCCAAAATATTGCCTACTTACCTTGATATGAGTGGCTTTTTGTACCAAAAGGTTCGTACTGATTGGTCGACGATTGAAGTATACCGGGATAAAATGGCTAATCTTGATATTCAATATGTTGAAGGAATTGTTCAACAAACCATTGGTAGCCTGTAAGTTTAAGTGTCATGATTTAGTTTCATTTCACAAATTTCACAACGCTTGCATAAACTGCAAGATATGGATTATCTGTTATTCTATAACGCAGGGATTGCGTTCCTTTTGTTGCCGCCTACGCTGAGTATCTGAGCGATGGATTACAAGTACCAAATGATGGACTTGATGTTGGATTACTCCGCAAAATATACACTGCTCTTTTATGGAAATACAGAGAAGCAAAAGCTCAGAAGTCGTACGTAACCAACGTTAAAGATCCACGACGACCAAAGTCGAATTCCGTAGCACCGGATGAAGAACAACTTGTCCATATTAATTATATATTTATAGCTTGAGTCCGTCAATAAAATAACCTATCCTCCTTGGTTTAACTTGTTGCTTTATTTGTAGAGTAGATCGTTTGTACACATAATAATTTTTTTTACATTTAATTTATTTGTTAAGTTATTTCATGTAATTTCCGAAGGCTTTGATTTATTTTATGCTATCTATAAATATAATTTAATCCTTAGTTTTGAAAATATTAATAAAAATGGAGTACTATATTCAAATATCGCAACAGATAATACTTTTGCTGCAACAGATGACATATCTTATCAGACATATTTAGACATATGTTGCAACATGAGATGCAACACGTAGGTCATCTGCTGGAAATTATATAACAGGTCTTCCTACTTTTTTTATTTGCTCCAATAGATTACCGATCAGTTGCAACAAATAGATTATATGTTATAACAGATCGTATATCTATTGCGACAGACAGACTGGGAACATCTGCATAATGCAATAGATGACCAACCTATTTCAATACATAATCAATCTGTCACAACAGGTACTATATCTATTATGACAGATATAAAATCTGTTGAATTATAAAAATTCAACTTGGCAAGACATAAAAATTATTGCCATTACATGTAAACTGAATTGGCTTGAAATGAAAATTTGTTATCGTGTTCGTCTCTATCTTTGTACATGTTTTTTTTTATACACGGGCTCCAACCGTTTAGTTAGTACCTCATATGCCCAGACTCATTTCATTTTTCCCACAACGGTATCACACACACCGGTCATTTGTGTGCCGATCAGCAAAAACTAGATGTATGCAAGTGAGTACGGCCCACACACTGCACCAATTGTATTTTTTGAGAGCTGGATGTTCTTATTTCGACCTTCAAAATCCCTTGATTCCTTCTCGAAGACTTCAGCTGACAAATGATCCATCAGCTTACTCTGCGTCAACAACTTGGGCAACAACTTCAAGAGTGGATGCATGTGGGTTAAAAATATCTTTTCACTGAAGACAGGTAAGTTGCAGTCATAAACTTTAATCTTTCCCTCGTATAGTAGTATCTAAACAGTGAGAAAATATATGACATCTACTATCATGACTGCAAGGATTCTCTTTGCCTTGGTCCAGCTCTTACCGTGTGGATATGGCCTCTTCCCTCTAACATATTTAATCACTTTTTCATCCCATTAGAACATAAAAACTAATTGTTCAAACACCGAGCCACCAGAATTAGCTATCTTACAGAGATTAGCGTACCTATCCTTGAAATTATTATAGAACTTGAGGTCTATTATCCTATCGGCAGGATCATAAGCATCTGAATACGCTAATTGTCTGCCCCTCATGAGGCAGAGAATTTCATCAATATACTGTGGTATAAGAAGACAACTTTTAAATATGTTAGTAATTGTAAGGAATAAAAACACAGTGGAAAGAATCCGATGCAGAGGGTTCTCTAAATAAGTTCACAGATTACCCAACCAACACAACTTATGCAATAGATGTGTATTATGTTACAACAGGATACCAAGTTGTTGCAACAAATTACACATCTGCTGCATAGATTCTTCTTCATATAGTAGGTTGGAAGACTAGGTTAGCAAAAGTAAACTTACATTATCCTCGTACCATACACGCATATTTGTCAAATTTGAGAAGTCTTTGGCTTCAAATGAATGCATGGTGTGCTCTTTCTGAACCTTCATCTTCATGAATTCTTCCAGATCCTTCTTCTTCTCTTTGCCAAGCACCGCAAATATGTCCACCTTCTTTGGTGGCCCCTAAACTTCAACAACTCTTGGAGCGAGAGGAGTTGCAATTTTTGCTGATTTCAGGACAGAGAGAATTCATCTAATTTTCCTTCTCTTCCTTCTAACCTCCACTATAGAAGTACATGGCTCCCTCACCTCATTTGATGGTATGAAACCCCTTCTGAATTTCAACTCCTCGACAGCTTCAGCAATAGCCTCTAGCTTTTTAAATAGTTTATCCTCTCTGTCCTTACACACTTTGCATTTGCAATGAGAATATAAGGGTAGGGAGGGGTGAGAGGGACCACTGTAAGGGTAGGAAGGACCGGTGTAGGGAAAAAAAGGAGGACTTGTGCAAGGGGTGTTTTCAAAAGTATTTATTTTTTGCTGAGCACCAACATACTAATAATCACGACTGGTAGCAGCAGCAGTATCAGGATGGCTGCCACCATCACAAACAACTCCACCAGCAACACCCCCAAAAGAAGCACCCAGATCTGTTGCAGTTTGAGGTTGGTCGTGAAGAGCTTCAACATTAGGCTGACCTTGCCTAACTGCTCTTCTTATGGATGTTACTTCAGCCAATTCCTTCTTCATTAAATCCACAGTTGGGTTTTCTTTTATATCAACAAGACCCAGAGTAAGAAAAAAAGTCATACCCAGCTCATCAATGGTTGGCACAATCCAAGGATGAAGAACCTATAAAAAAGGAGGAATTTAAATCATATAATAATAATTTGCAGTCAGTTAGGTTACATGGGGCGTGGGTTACATGGATGTTATCACATCCAACTTATGCAACAGATGATCTAGCTATCGCAATAGTTGATCTGTATGTTGAAACAAATTGATAATATGTTGCATCAGATTATCCATCTATTGAATAATTTGCATAGATGGGTAATCTGTTGAGTAGGGTTCATAGAACCAGAGCAACAAATGGTTAATCTGTTGCGAAATATGGATCGTTTATCATAACAGATTACTATCTATTGCACCAGTTGTAGTTGATGGGTAATTTGTTGCAACAGCGATCCATCTGTCGCAACAGATAAAATATCTGTTTTAATATCTTTCTTTGAGGCAAATTATTTTAGTTGAAAGAAGACGTACTACATCATCCAGAGGGTTAAAGAGATCAGCCTCATCAATATTTTTTTTGCTGCTCTTTGCTACAGCCAACCACCTAAGGATCCTTAGATGAGAACCTTATCCAGATAATTTTTGAAATGCTTTCAGAGGGGAGAAATGACTTCACATACCGAAGCCTAAAAATTTAAAATAGTAAGCAAGCAAAAAATGTCATAACTATATTCAATATAAATTAATGAATGAGTAAAAATAGTGAACAATTTTACCATGAAAGCCCAAGGAAAGCCGTATAATATGGTCGTCTTTGGCTTTATCTTTTTCAGTAAATATTTGACAGTGAAGTAGTAGCTTCATATCCCCAGGGATAATCCTTGAATTTCCCTAAATCATCAGCAAATGCCAACAAATCATGTTCTATGACTTTCCTGACATCTCCTGCCAATAAAACGGAATGGACAAACCAAACTAAGCATAATTTCTCCCTGTAGTGATTTGGTATTTGACAGTGAAGTAGTAGCTTCATATCCCCAGGGATAATCCTTGAATTTCCCTAAATCATCAGCAAATGCCAACAAATCATGTTCTATGACTTTCCTGACATCTCCTGCCAATAAAACGGAATGGACAAACCAAACTAAGCATAATTTCTCCCTGTAGTGATTTGGTATGTCTTTATTCTTGAGATCCGCCATCAAATCTTCTACTCTATAACTAGGTCCAATAATTCCCAACAACCTCTCTTTTTTTACCTTGCATTTGTTGGACCCTTTATGGGGTGTTTTCTCGATGAGAGGTTCTTCTGGATGATCGCATCTCAAGCTCGTCACTATGGCAAACTCTTTCAATCCAAAACAAACCAGCATGCCACAATAGTTGATCCAGACTTTATCTATATTTTTTTGCCCTCCTTTGGACCTCCACCATCCTCCGCATACTTGATTCTGCGCTTGAGGAGGCCATATACCATGATCATTGGGAAACAGAGAGGGCGGTCCCCAGACAGCTCAAGAAAGTATGCAAAGCAACTCTTCTTAAAAAGTTCATCTATGTTTTTCTTCTTCATAATACTCTTAAGTTCATTAAAAGGTTTCTCCAACTGACATTTAAGTACAACATCACGAAATACTACGTTAGGATTACTCATCGGCATCGCAACTCAAAATTTGTCGATACTAATAGTTTTGACAAAATCATGCTGGGATTTCGATGTTATTTCATGCCCCATTGGTGAGAAGGAGTTATCGCTTTCCTCAGCTTCATTTTTCCCTTACTGAGATTGTTCTAGAAGTTCCTCCAAATTTATCTATAGTCTAGCATTTTTGTTGGGTGGTCAGAAGTTGATCCACCTTTAGTTTTTTTCTTTTGAGAGACATCTTTTAACTACATATAATAGAAAAACAAAAAATACATTGCATTTGATGTCTGCATAATTTTTTCAAAAAAGGTAAGACAAATTTCAATAAATTATTCTACGCCACGTAACAAAACAAATACTCCAGCGGACCACCCACCAGTTGGAACAGATGGGCAATCTATTTGAAGACCTATTTAATATCTCCCAACAGATATTCCACCTGTTGCAATAGATGGACAAATTTTAATAAATTATTCTACGGCACATTACAAAAAAACACTCCAACGATAACCCATCAGTTGGAATAGATGGGGAATCTGTTTGAAGACCTTTTTAATATCTCCCAACAGATCTTCCACCCATTACAACAGATGGACCACCACAACCAATGCCATTACCAATGCCACCAAGACCACCACCAATGCCACCAATACCAACACCAAGACCACTGACACCACCACCAAAATACACAAATACCAACACCACCAACAACAGCCATAAACAATACCACAAACACCATCAAACAATACCACGAAAGTCAACAAATCACTGAGAGAAAAACTAAGGTTTTCTCCGGTGCTTCCTACTTTTTTAGCATCAAAACTCAAAATTGTTAACCCATTCTCGAAGATAATACAACGAAAAGTCTTCTTTTTCATTATTAACTAAAAGGCCTTATTTTTTAGAATAAAGAACAAATGTAGAACTCTTCTCGAACTCTGTTGATAAAGAAAATGATGGATTACAGCGGGAATGAAGTCAGAAAAAACAACTATATGTGGTCATAAATGGAAAGAAAATCGACCTATTTTGAAGGGTTGGGCCACATATTGAGTAGTTGTTGTTTGTATTGTTGAAAGAGAGAGGATACCCTGAGAGAGAGACAGAGAGAAGATAGAGAACTTTAGATTTGAAATAAAAAGTTTTTCATGCAAATGGATGATTTGTATGGGTTGATTTGTAATTTTGGAAAAGAATGACAAGTTTTGAATTGCTAATTTGGTTCGAATTGATCTTAACTAATTTTAAAAATTTTAAAAGATATAGTTTTTAAAACATTGAGTTGATGAGAACTCATTTCAACTCAGAGTGATCGATCGATGACTCGGGTCGGGATGAAGAAATACCAATGTCATACAATTACAAAGACTCGATTAGATTTGTAGTTGACCTTGTGAGATCATTCATTCATCCCTAGCTCCACCTAAATCAACTTATATACTATCACTATCATAACATTGAGTTGATGAGAACTCATTACAACTCAGAGTGATCGATCGATGACTTAGGTTGGGATGAACGCAATACCAATGCCATACAATTGCAAACACTCGAATGGATTTGTAGTTGACCCTGTGAGCCCATTCATTCATATCTAGTTCTACCTAAATCAACTTAGGTACTATAACTATCCTAATATTAAGTTGATGAGAACTCATTTCAACTCAGAGTGATCGATCGATGACTTGGGTTGAGATGAACGCAATACCAACGCCATACAATTGCAAAGACTCGATTGGATTTGTAGTTGACCCTGTGAGCTCATTCATTATCCCTAGTTCCACATAAATCAACTTAGGTACTATCACTATCCTAACATTGAGCTGATGAGAACTCATTTTAACTCAGAGTGATTGATCGACGACTCAGGTCGGGATAAACGTAATACCAATGCCATGCAATTGTAAAGACCTTATTAGATATGT
>NW_025884379.1:0-2484 GCF_002878395.1 Capsicum annuum
ATTTTGACTTTTTCTTAAGTTACGGCTATAAATAGCAGCTTTTAGGGTTCATTCATCATCTGGAACTATCGGGAACTCATTCCAAAGGCTATTTTACTTCCCTTTAATCTCTAAGCTTGTAATTCAATTTTCAACTCTTTGATTTAGGTATGGGAAATTCTTATTGTACTCTAAGGAGAATCAACTTTGGATTTCATTTTTTGTAAGTGTAATTGCTTTAAATTATGAATTCAATCATTTTTATCTCTTTCTATCTTATGAGAAACTAAAACTCGTAACTAGGGTTGTGGGATCTATGACTATTCTTTCATTGATTTAGTTGTTGGTTAGGGTTTGAGTGATTGTGGGAACATCTTGATAATTCCTTTGTAATGATTGATTTTTATTGGATCGCAAGCAATAGATCCCGCCTTATGTTGGTTTGCTCGAATAGAGAAATAGAATAAAGGTCGCAAATTATTAACGAGGATTTGGAAAGGTTAAGCTCCTATTTAATGATCAATGTTGTAACAAGGTTGATCAACTTGAGATAAAATCAGTATGAATAGGAGGGTTTCCTAAGTTTGAGAGAATTAGGAAGCCAAACATCTAGGTAGGTTGAGAAACACTTAGATGGAATGACGAAATAGATAATTTGGTGTGTTCCACAAGTCACGAGAATCCAACATTACAAATATTATTCAATAAGGGGTTAAGAATCATGTTGATCACAACCCTAGTTTCTTTGTATCATTGAGTTGAATCATTGAAATTGTAGTTTTGAGTTTCGAAGCAAGTTAAAACTTTAACAATTGTTTACCTGATACCAAATCCCCATTTTACTTACTTTTTATCTTCTTTGTTTGAATTTAACTTGTAGCTATAGTTTAAAATTATTTTAATCGTCACTCACATTGTTACTTGTGGATTCGACCCCGACTCCAAAGATGGGTAAATATATTGACGATGACCGTCTTGCACTAAATTGAAGTGTAAGTTGAGCGTTATCAAAATTGGCGCCGTTTCCGTGGAATAATTGGGCGTATTGAGTTGGTTTGGAATTTTAGACTACTTGCTTGAATTCAAACTTGTAAATATTTGTGTTTAGTTTTCTTTTATTTCTTGTGTTAGGTAGATTTTTATTTTAGTTTACTTATTACTATGGCATCGTGGAATGAATATGAGCTTGGTGGTTGGAAATCTTATCTTGATATTCCATGTCCATATATAAATCGACCTCACTTTTGGCAAGATTAAAGATATGATCCTCGGAGAGAGATGTGTACACCATCTCCATCCTACCGGGAGTATGATTGTTCTTTATCTGGTGGTCAAGATAGACATTGGAGTGATTGCCCAAATGTCCCCTCCCCCCATTGTGCTAACCTAAATTCTAGTTCTTTTTATGATTTTGATAGGTCTTTTGGTCAAAAAAAGGAAGAACGAAGCACCAGAAAGATTGGCATTGAAGCTATGCTTCAACTAATGTTGGATCGTATGGACATAACGAATGATATCATATGTGATATATGTCAAGATATTTGGGCATTTAATAAGGAAAGAGAAAGGATAGGGGAGATGGATATCGAGGTCTATCATCCAAAGCACCTATCTACATTATGTTTAGATGATATCTTATCTTTGGAATCATTTAGACTAATCGAAGAGTGCGAAGATGAGGAGAAATAATCCTATAGTGATGTTAAGCTTGATTTTAAGAAATGCTTGGTGATTTCCCAACCAACCGAACTATTCATGAACGAAGAAGCCAAATGAGGAAATGGTACTAGAGTCGAAATAAGAAATCAAGCACAATTCTTATGAAGATTCTAGTCCATTTTGGGGTAAATATAATTTTATGAATGCTACTGCGAAATTGAGAGTTAGTCCTCATTTGAACCACTTTTCAACATTATGTTTGGTGGATGTGATGAAAGTCGAATCACCCAAGCAAATGATGAATTTTGAAAATGAAGAAGAAAATTCTTACATTTTAGAGTTTATCATTCCAAAAGGGTATACTACAACCCCAATCTTGAAGGCCAAGAAGCTTAAAGATCGATGTCCATTTAGTGGCTTTTTAAGATCCTTACTATTGCCCAATGAGCCCACACTAAAGTTCGATGAAAAATTGGGCAAGCGGTTTAAGTCTTTAAAGTGTCGTGATAGAACATTCCTTATCATGCCCTCACATTTTCCCAACGAACCTAAAAGATATAAAGATCGAAAGATGGTCCAACAATTCAAATCATCAAAGGGGAGGGATAAAGGATGACTAAATATTGTCGTGCCACGACACTAAATTAAATGCTTCTTGGGAGGTAACCCAAGGTATTTTGTTGTTTGTATTATTATTATATGATTGACATCAGATCTTCGCACCCATGGTGCCACAGGTATGTTTCTAACTATCTCATTTTGGTTTAACGAATTGGGGACATTGCATGATTTTAAGTTGAGGATAGAGCTACTTGTGGGTGTTGATGTCCTCTTGGGATTTTTGTT
>NW_025884380.1:0-1001 GCF_002878395.1 Capsicum annuum
ATGATTCAATCTTCTATATCTTTTTAGAGCTCACACCCTAAGCATAACGTGCCTTACCACTTTAATGACTAACTCTGAACTCTTACTATGGATTCACTAACGCATATTGTGTTCCTTCACTTAAATCCCAACATATCATTCAAGCCTATATTTATAACCACATATAAACTTCAAGGCAAACACCCATAAAGACATACTTCACATATTCTCTAAACCACTATCAATACAACTCCCACGCGCTACCCCAAGAACATACACACACAAATTTCAACTAACCACAATATGTATCAAAGACTTGGCCCCAATCTTACTTCACACTTATGGCCTTATCTAAAACAATCATACAATGATTATTCCTCAACAAGAAACATTTAATCATCACCACTATCATTACATAATGAGGAGTCACTAAAAGGTTAGAACATGAGACCTTTAAGTATGGAAGGATTCTATATGAAACTTGAAACTTAACTGAGGCATGAGGAATAGCAAATCAACATCATGGATTAATCAAAGTGATCTGAATTGAGGGCATACATAGCTATAAGCTGAATCTCGTCGATCATTAGGAGTGTAGGATGAGTTATGGGAACTTAGCATACTATAAAGCATGAGTACATGAGCCATGAGCTGTCTGACCTTAATTTGGAGTTCATAACTTATGGAATGTGATTCCAACTGCTGAATGAACTGGAACTCATTTAGGAACTAGAAGAGCACATGATTCTCTATCACATGCATGAACATGAACTATGATCATGAAATTGAAACGTAAGGCATGAGTAGGTATTATGATAACTGAAAATACTGAGATAAGAATGGGTTGAGCCTCACCCTCACTTTTTGAGGTTCTACAACATACTGGCATTTCTATTAGAATCTGAGAGCTTGACTTAGTTACTCATCCTATCATCTTCCGCTTAGCTTTAAGCCTTTATTCCAAGTCTGTGGAACCCCTTTTACTCAACTCTAACCGAACTAAAACCACCTTACTCTAAAGC
>NW_025884381.1:0-2385 GCF_002878395.1 Capsicum annuum
CCTCTCATAGGTGAAACTTGAAGGAACACACAATTCCCCACTTTGAATCTCAAGGCACGAATTCTACGGTTAGTATAGGCCTTCTGCCTACACTGGGCTGCCCTCAACCTATTCTGTATCACCCTAACTCTATACAACGAGTCCTAAAATCAAATCTATATCACTGTGTCTAACCTCAGAGGTCTCAAAGAATCCTATAGAAGAACAACACCTCCTACCATAAAATGCCTCATAAGGTTCCATCTTAATACTCGAATGATAACTATTGTTGTTGGCTAACTTTCTGAATGCAGAGTGTTGATCCCACTGACCTCCAAAGTCCATCACATAAGATCGGATCATATACTAAAGAACATGAACAGTCTGCTCAGACTGAACATCCATCTGCAGATGAAACGCATTACTCAAAACCACTCGAGTACCCAACTCCCCTTGAAATATTCTCCAAAACCTCAAATTAAACACAAAGCCATAATCTGGTATGATAGACACAGGAACCCCATGCAAATGAACTATCTCCTGAACATAAATCTATGCTAATCTCTCAGTACTAAAAGTAATATAAATAGGAATGAAGTGTGATGACTTGTTAAAATGATCCATAATAACCCAAATACCATTATGACCACAGAAAGTACGAGGTAAACCGCTAATGAAGTCCATGGTGATCCTTTCCCATTTACACTCGGGAATAGGCAATCTTTATAGCAATACATCGGGATACTGATGCTCTGATATAACCTACTGATAACTCAGTCAACAATCTATGAATCCTTCCATATCTCTCTTCATACCATCCAACTAATAGAACTACCTCAAATCTCTATACATCTTGGTCGTACCTGGATGAATAGAATACCTAGAACTGTGAGCCTCATGCAGAATAGACTAAATCAATTCATCAAGTCGTGGAACACAAATACGACCCTGAAATCTCAACATACCCTCGGAATCCATGGTGTCTCTGCCAGACTCAGCACTTACTACTCGATCATGGAGAAGGAACAATTTACTATCCTCAAATTGACGGTCACGAATCTGCTCAAAAAGGAAGGACCTCATCTATACATAAGCCAAAACTCTTGTGGGATCCTAGATATCGGGACGAACCATCAAATTGTCTAAGGACATAATGTCCCATGCCAATAGACTCTGAGAAACTGAAATACAAGCCAAACTACCCATACTCGTTGCCTTTAAACTCAAGCCATCTACTTCCACATTCACCTTACTCAGACATTACAAGATAGACATATCATAATCCTTCAGCAACTCCATCCACCTATATTAGCGAGCATTAAGCTCTCATTGAGTCATAATATACTAAAGACTAAGATGATGGTGAAAATTGCATATCACAATCCATAAAAGTAATACCTCTAAATCATTAACGCAAAAGCTACTATTGCAAACTCCAAATCATGAGTGTGGTAGTTTGGCCTATGCACCATAAGATGTCTAGAAGCATAGGCAATGACACGACTCTACTGCATCTAAACACATAAAAGACCAACAGCAGAATCATCAAAAAGCACAACAAATCCCTTGACCTCAACTAGAAAAGCTAATATCGGGGCTAAAGTGAGACAATCGTTGAGCTTTCCAAAGCTCCACTCACACTCCTAGGACCATTGGGAAGGAACTTTCTTCTGGGTCAATCTAGTCATAGGGGCTGATAAGGTAGCAAAGCTCTCAACAAAACTTCTATAATATCCAAATAAAGTGAGAAAATTATGAACCTTAGTTGGAGATGTAGGTCTAGCTCAATCCCAAATCCCTAAAATATTAGTCGGGTCTACCCTGATACCCACTTTGGAAACCACATGTCCGAGAAAAGATACTAAATCTAGCAAAAACTCGCACTTGGAGAACTTGTCAAATAGCCCATGCTCTCTCAAAACCAGGAGCACAACTATCGAATCTTGTACATGCTCCTAACTACTCCTCGAATATAGAAGGATATCAGCAATGAACACTATCACAAAAAAGTCAAGATAATGTCTGAACACACGGTTCGCCAGGTCCATAAATATGGCTAGAGCATCAGTTATCCCAAAAAACATCATCAAAAACTCATAGTGACCATAACGGTTTCTTAAGGCTATCTTTGGGATGTCCTTAGCCCGAATCCTCAATTGATGATAATCGGACCTCAAATCTATCTTAGAAAATACCATTCCGCCCTAAAGATTGTCAAACTAATCATCATTGCAAGGTGTAGGATAATGGTTCTTCATCGTCACCTTATTAAGATGCCTATAATTAATACACCTCGGTATCAAGCCATATTTATTATATACAAACAAAATAGGGGCTCCCCATGGGGACACACTCGATCTAATAAACCCTTTTCTAAGAAGATCCTGGAGATGAGAGTACCAAGCT
>NW_025884382.1:0-5089 GCF_002878395.1 Capsicum annuum
ATATGAAGATCTCACTAGTAAAGAAGTACTGAAGGCTACGATGATCTAAGAAGATCTCACAATGGACTCCATACAAGTAGTGCCTCCACAACTTCAAGGCAAACACTACTGCGCATAACTCCAAATCATGGGTAGGATAAATCCTCTCATGAGGCTTCAATCTTGACAAGACGCATACACAATTACCTTGCCCTCCTGCATCAACACAACACCTAACCCAACACCTGAAGCATCACAAAAGATAATAAAGCCCATGCCCTCCTTGGGCAAAGCCAATATAGGAGCTGAAGTCAACAAATCCTTGAGTTTTTGAAAGCTCGCCTCACAAGCATCAGACCACTAGATAGAAATCTTTTTTTGAGTCAACTTGGTCAATGTAGCCGCAATGGATGAAAAACCCTCAACAAAACATCGATAATACCCGACCAAGCCAATAAAACTTCAAATCTCAGTGGGCGAAGTAGGTTTAACCCAGTGATGAACCGCTGCAACCTTGGCTGGATCAACCATAATACCTTCCTTAGTCACCACATGACCCAAGAAAGAAAGAAACTCCAACCAAAACTCACACTTCGAAAACTTAGCATACAACTTCTCATCCCTTAATTTTTGAAGCACAATCCACAAATGCTCCTCATGCTCAACCTCACTCTAGGAATAAACCAAGATATCATCTATAAATACCTTAACAAAGGAGTCAAGATACAGTCGAAACACTCTTATCAACTCTATGAACGCGGCAGGGGCATTGGTTAACCTGAAGGACATGACCAAGAACTCATAATGACCATATCAAATCTGAAAAATAGTTTTGGGAATATCCTAATCTCTAATCCTCAACTGGTGATAACCGAACCTCAAATCAATCCTCAAAAATACTACAACACCCAAAGCTGATCAAATAAATTATCAATGTCAAGAAGAGGACACTTATTCTTAATCGTCACCTTATTTAACTGTTGATAATCAATTCACATCCGCATAGACCCATCTTTTCTCTTCACAAATAAGACAGGCACACCCCAAGGTGAAATGCCTTATCCAACAACTCCTGTAGCTGATTCTTCAGTTCTTCAATTCTGTTGGTACCATCCTATAAGGAGGAATAGAAATGGGCTCGGTGCCCGAATCAACATCAATAATAAAATCAATATCTCGATCAGAAGGTATACTAGGAAAGTCTGTAGGAAACACCTCTATAAGCTCACGGACAACACCAGATAGAATCCAAAGAAGGAGGCGAAACAAAACTGGTGCACGAATATGAGCCAAGTAAGATAAACATCTACTCTCAACCAATTTACAAGCCCAAACATAAGATATAATCCTCTCAGGACCCGAATGAAGTGTACCCTTCCAAGCTATTCTTGGCACACCCGGTAAAGCTAATGTCAAGGTCTTAGCAAAACAATCTAAGACAGCATGATAAGGAGCCAACCAATCCATACATAAAATAATCATCAAAATCAACAATATCGGTACACTCAACTACCACTGAAGAATCACCCACTGGGGTATATACACGAATAGGCATGGCAAGAAGTTCACTAACAGAATCAAAACCCAAAGTAAAATATACAGACACATAGGAGAAAGTTCATCTAGGATTAAATAATACAGATGCAGGTCTGAAATAAATGGGGACAATACCCGTAGTCACAATATCAGAAACCTCTACCTCAGGTCTGGCTGGTATAGCATAACACTGCCCATAACTACAAACTAGCTGAGTAGCCCCACCACCACCACGAGCTATACCATTTCTACCTCTCGCACCTTTAGTAGAGCCCCTACCTCTCACAGCTGAAATAGGAGTAGCTCTAAACATACAATGAGAACAGTCCTTGGCCACATGGCCAATCTTATCATACACATAGCAACCTCTACGACTAGTCTCAATAAGAGAAAGTACAACTGAGCCCGAACGGCCATCCTGAACTACCAAACTAGAAGATCCGATAGCCGAACTCTATAAAATCACCTGCACTGGCCTACCATGGTATCCATGAGAACCTCTAAAATCTTTACCTCGATAGGTTAGACTCCTGAACTCACCAAAATGACTCACTCTCTTGGCGTCTCCCTGAGATACACTAATAATACCCTCTGTCATCTTAGCGTAATCCACAATACTCTAAAGAGTAGCTCTAAGCACAACCATCTGAGACGTAGCAAACTGAAGGGAGACAAACAAACCCTTCACAAACTTTCAAATCTTCTCACGCCCGGTGGAAATACTATTATAGAAATATCTGGACAGGGCATGGAAGCATACCTTATACTCAAAAACTATCATGGAGCCCTACTCCAAATGATCAAACTCGTCCCGCATACTATCTCTCAAACTGAAAGGCAAAAATCTCTCTAGAAAAGCATCAACAAACTGATCCTATGAAAACTCAGGAGCATCAACAAGCCTACAATCGATAAATAATATCCACTAGTTTCTCACAATATCTCTCAACTGATAGTAGTATAAGCTACACCATTCATGCAGAAAGAGTGAAACATAACTTAGAATACAAGGTATGAAAGAACTTTGTATGATAAGAATAAAATAAGAAAAGTTTCCTAAAGACGTCCTATAGCCTCTCGAAGATAGATACGAACGTCTATGTACCGATCCGCGAGACTCTATTAGATATCCCATTATTATACCATTGAAACTAATAAAACCTGGTTGCTCTGATACCAATTTGTCATGACCCAAAAATGAGGGTCATGATGGCACTTGTCACGGTGTACCTTGACAAGTAAGCCTATCACCCAAACTGATACGAAAGAAGGAAAAGACAGAATATCCCAAGGTAAGTCTTCTAGAACAAAGCCGAACCATATAAGTAATCATAACAATGCGGAAAGAACTTATCCAAAATACCAATCATGTCCAAAACTAGGTGTTAGTGTAAGAACTACTAATACAATCCAGGAGTCAAATACATCAGAAAAATAACCACAAAGGAATAATATATGTCTCCAAATACTAATAAAGACATAACTACTATAATAAGATAGAGGTGAACTTCGAACGCATGAATGTCCAACTGCTACTTTGGAAGCTCCAACAATCACCCGAGTCAAGCAAGCTGAGGCGCACTCAAGCTAGGACCTGCACCGAAATAGCGCAGTAGGCATGAGTACAGTCCACTTGTACTCAGTAGGTATCATAGGCCGACCAAGAAAAGTAGTAAATAAAGCATACAAAATATACACTAAGGGCACGTCACCAGCAATTAGAAAATATCCCACAACGGTAGCCCACACCGCTTACACTAACAGTTTTAATATATGTCACATATATTACAATGACACACCAAGATATAGAACACAAGTATACATTATCTCACATATAAATAGAATAAGAAAGAATATGTAGATACAAGAGCATCAAATACAAGCAAAGAAAGGTAAGACAAATACATAGATGACAAGTCAATAAGGGAATACAACACAACATAAACACAATAAAGTAGGTGCAATGTATATAATGATGATGATGATGTACGAGGTTGTCGTACAACCTTCGGGATCGTTGCACAATCCTCGTATACACCTACGAAGGCAAACCTCCCAACGCAGGACCCATGGGGGTTCGTCAAACTGTATAAAATCCATATATATCATATCTCATTTCTGGCACATCTCTCGAAAAGGGTTTTATAAGGTGTTACAATATCTTTTAAAAAGGTGTTGCCAGTGTTTCTCAGATGTTGCCACGGTGGTACCAATGTTTCATGAATGAGCACGATATGAAGATGTAATGCTCACAACCAATCACAATGAGTATTTACATAACCAACCACATGATATATTTCCACAACCAACCACAATGATATATTTCCACAACCATATGAGCCAATATCCACTCATTATTTTCATTTCATCCATGAATTTCCACATGTTTCATAGGCCAATAAGGTATGAATATAATCATAATACATCAATGGTACCACATTAAGCATTTTAACAATACAATACAATTATTCATATGTATTCAAGGCTATCAATATCACATAGGACCCCACACAGTCACACATATCACATAATAACTTAATTTCGACAATTACATAACATATAGGCCCTCACATGAGCACAACATATCAAGAGCCATTTTTCATGATTAGTTCTCACCCTTAACATGCATTTTGTATCATCATTTACTACCCAACCCAATCTGAAAGAGTTAAGCCATAACCTAACTCGAAAGCCGAAACCGGTCTGCTACACTTGAACTCGCGACCTTAATTTTCACGAATAATCCTGAACTCTGCTAAAAATATCAAATATGAAATATACGCATCAAAACAAGACCAACAACACCCATATTGACTACTTTTGGTTCGGGATCAAAACGGATCCCCAAAATGGGTTTCCGAAAAAGAGAAAAATTGGAAGTTTATTTTAAAAAATGTTCCCCATATTCTTAGAAACCTACAGCTAAAAACCCAAGTTAAATCGAGTAAATAACGAGGTTCAAATCGAAGAAAAACCTTTTTTGAGATTTATCGGGTATAATATTTGAAATCTGGGTTAAAATCAAGAATCAGAGTTGTTTTGAAGGTTAAATTGATGAAAAACTAGTAATTATAAGATAAAAAAATTATTCAAGTAAAAATGGGGTTCAAAATCAAGCCCTAAAATTTTTAGTGTTTTGAGAAATTAGTCAAGAAGTTACTAAGAAAAGAGTGAATTCTTAGCTTTAATCCGTAATAAAACCAAGAAAAATGTGTTTATCTAGCCTTCCAAGCTCTCACAAACTTTGCTTTTAAACTTCCATAATATGTTAGGGTTTAACTCTCAAGAGGCAAAATGAAAATGAGCAAAATAGGTTAAAAAAGGGGTGAAAATATGCTATTAGCTGTTTTTTTTTAAATCCACTCCGGACTTCGACAGGGTGTCCGAAATTCATTCGGAGTCCGAACATGCAAACGAACTATGCAACCATACTAAATTCAATGTTTCGGATGCGTTGGAGATATCATATTTTCCAGAAAACATCGTTTTCATAAAGTTGACCCCTGCAACCCAAAATTACAATTTTCCAAACCAAGGGTGAAAATGAGATTTAAAAGCCGTAAAATCATACCAA
>NW_025884383.1:0-1955 GCF_002878395.1 Capsicum annuum
GGTTTGTTCTTTCTCAATGATTGATGATAAAAATAAGTTTTTGAACTCATATACATGTATATATACACATATTCCCGACCATAATATAACAGGAAATGACCAAAATGCCTTTAAAATTTAAATAATATCAAACCTGTCCTTTGGTGGACTGTTTTGATAAGCTAAAGTAGATTGACCATAACTCTTTGCTCCGATATCGGATTTGGGTGAAATTCGTATCGTTGGAAGGATAATTCAAAGGGATTTCATTTCATATAAAGTAGGCCACCCAGTTCGACTTTACAAGGAGTTATGGTCATTTGAAGTTGACCCTAAAAATCTATTTTGATAGGCCGAAGTAAAATGAGTATAACTCCTTACTCAGACGTTGGATTTGGATGAAACCAATTGCATTGGAAAGAAGACTCAAAGATATTTCTTTTCATAGGTCGCAGCTCTCCCAGTTCATTATATTAAGGTAGTTATAATCGTTCGAAGTTGACCCAAAAATTCGGCTGGCCTCAGTAGTTTGTGTGCAGGAAATTTTCCTGCACATTTACTATTCCCCCCACCGTTTTATAGTTTCGAACGTGCTCGATTATATCAAAAACCTATCCGTTTTTGGAAATTTTTATATCGTGGAAAAGCTTATTCAATAACCTTCGTATGGAACCATCGACGGGCAAATTCCAGTATAAATAAAAAAAAATTAATTCCATATAAATAAGACCAATACACGTACTTGAATACGCAAATACACGTACTTGAATACGGGGTGTTACAACAAGTTTGTTAAGTACATCACGAAACAAAAAAGGGACAAACAAAAACTTCAACAAAGGAACATCGCGTTTATGAAATATAAAGCAATTCAGAATAATACATACATTCAATATCTCGCACTTGCTAGATTTTTGTCTAATTGAATAGTTCTCCTCATAGTTTCGGTAGTGAGCTACATTTTATGAGGTGTTCCATCAGAAAGTATTCGATAAACTGATTTTTATTGATGTTCTTCTATTTCAATTGCCGGGGGTCTATAGGAAACAACCTCTCTACTTCTTCGGGGGTAGCGGTATGGACTGTGTACATTTTACCCTCCCCAGATACACTGGGCATCTTGTTGTTGTTGTTCTATTTCAATTGGTATGCTTCTAAACATCTTGTATTTCACTCTCATACCACAACATTCTTCCTTTGCTGTTACCATTTTAACTATCTTATCGTACGACTTGAAGCGTGTGTTGCCATGCAAACCTTTTTTCTTCAAAGAGTGTTTAGCATGCTGTACTATGTAAGGAGTGATTGTCCTGACCAATGCATTGAGCATCCTATGAATTCTATCGATGGAAACCTTTAGACATCTTCATTCTTATCTGCATGAATGCTGGTTTGCATCTGACGAGATTAGGCTTTGGAGAAGATTGTTTCAACAGAATATTATATATGCCCCAATGTCTTAACTCAAGGTTTGAGTTCGAAGGACCAAGCATCCGCAAGTCGAGCTTCCAAAAAAAAAATGACATGAGCTGACAAGTAGGATTGAACTGAAGTAGAAATTTAGAACTTTCTCGTTGGAGTCACACGTGAAGTAGTTTTCTTTCCTCTTAGCAATAGAAAAGAAGAATGAGTAAGTACTTCGCACCTATGATTTTCCCTGTATCAATAACACTACTTTCTTGAAGTGGATAATCTGGACGCGAAGAGGTATACATCTCTCTACCAAATATTCATTTTGATGAATAGGCAGTATGTAAGATGGACACGCTTAAATGTCGAGTGAAAGAAGTTATGTCATCAAATAGTTGCTCCAATCTTTCCTTTCGAACCAAGCACATTTAGATACAAAATCTTCGACTCATCTTATAATTTATTATATGAAAATTTTTACTTGATGGTATGATATGCTTGGAGAATATTCTTCTAATTTGATGATAGACGGTTATTTTTCCGTTGCAGGTGAATTTGATAGCTAA
>NW_025884384.1:0-1237 GCF_002878395.1 Capsicum annuum
CACTTTAACTTATGCTACTATTCGGGTTGAAATACAGTTCCAACATTCTGCTATACATCATCCACATCTGTATCAAGATTTTTGAGAGGGACTGGATGCACTTAATACCTTAAGCTGGAAAGGACGATTCCATCAGGATCAATGTTTACATCAGAATCAACATATATTAAAGCACTAACAGACTCCTCTCGAGTCTTTGCACAATTTTTAAAATCTTATATGGCTTAATTGAAAAGGACTATATCATGTAGATTCTAAACTTTTCGCACTTGAATCACCCCAATAATGGGACATATCTGAGAACATCAGAGTAAGAAAACAATTTGGGATGACTTTACCTTCATATGGGCGACACCATAGCATGAATGACAGTATAAAAGAGGAACATTTTGACTCTATTGCACGAACAGGAACATAAAGAAAGAGAGGCATTCCTAAACGCCTAGTAGCCTCCTGCTTATAAGTGTGGCGCGCTACACACCCATAAATAAGACTCTACCCGACACGATTTCGCAGACACCCTGGGACCATGAACTGTGCTTTGATACCAAGTTTGTCACGGCCCAAACCGGGGCCCTTGCCGTGATGAGCATTCCGAACCATGAGGGCCTGAAACACCCCTATTTGTCTGATAATCATGCACATAACTCATATGATATAAGAAATGAGGAAAATAAACAATATTATGGAAAGCATGGTCAAGAATCATATGAAATTAATAACGGGGAATAATGTCCCACAATCTCAACACAACATCTCTATAACGTCTGCGAAATCTTTACTACATAACTAAAATAAATATCTATTAGAAACTATGACATGGGCCCCAGTAGATTCAAAACTAATAAATGATAAATGAAACTGCTAGATATCAGGCCTTCCGATATATAGAAGGTTCACCAAGTAACTCTGTAAATTTGTCTGAGGAATCTACTGATTTTCTGGACCCCTAGACTGTGCCTCCGAACCTTGGAGGGAAGGGGGTCAATATAAAAGTATTGGTACACAGAGATACCAAAACAAAACATAATATGTTTACAAAATATAGTTGAGAGCCATTATAAAACAGTTTCATATCAAATCATTTGAAAACACATGGGCGTAATGTAATTGTTTTCAACAACAATGTAATGCAGCTGAGCTAGGTGGAATACCCTACATATCACATTTACACCAACTGTCAAACCTCGGTTTGTGCCGAGATTAGAGTATATGTGAGGGGAAGACACACAAGATC
>NW_025884385.1:0-2932 GCF_002878395.1 Capsicum annuum
TACTAACTTTTGTTATTATTTTTATATAATTATTTTAATCATATAAAAGCTCATATTATTTTGTGTGTTTCTATTTTATGTGATGATTTAATTATTTAATATGATGTTGCGAGATTTTTTACATATTTTAGGATTAATAAGAAAATATTCTTAATTCAAAACACCAATCAAATTTGATGTTGTTCACTGTATTAGATTTCAGTAAAGAATAATTTATGACATCTTATTTGGCGTAAGCGCGAGACTAATTGAAATGATAGTCTAAATTGCAAAAATAATGCATTATTTTCTAGCTCTTGATTAATTCATGTAAATTACAGATGACGATATCAAATGTAGACATTTTTTTCTTGAAAGTCATATTTGTTGATTTGATAGTACACATACAATTTAATTAGTCTTATTTACTTTTGAGAAACATATGATTATCTTATCTTTTATTGTTTTCATACACTTTTAGTTTAACCTATATAATACATATACACATTGTTATTGTAAAAACTTTTCACATAATTATAACGTTTCTCTATTATAATAGGTTATTTCCTACATCTTTTAAAATATTGAACAGAGGTGAATTTAAAACTTAAATATAATGAGTTCAAGTTTGAAATTTGACATCAACCATTCAATTTATTATGTTTAGATTTATTGTTTAGTGAATTATTTAACATATGTACACAATTTAAGTTAGTATTATATAATTATTTTCTAATTTTTTTTTATCTACAGTGAATTTTCCCATATAAAAATGCAAATCAAATTTAAAGAATTTTAAATGTCAGATAAAATTTAAGTTGTGACAACTTATCTATTTCTATTTGAATTTAAGATGAAAATCTTTTGATGCAAAGGAAGGTAATACTATAAATAACATTACATATATATAAATTTTTAATAAAAAAAGTTTTAAAAAAGTCGTGATGACTAAAACACAAACAAAAACTCAAAATTTTTATTGAAGAAAATAAAATATTAAATCATAGTCTAAAATAAATTCAATTTTTAATATTGTAGCTTAAAATATAATTAAATATGATCTACATGGTCGCACATTAAAATTCTTTTTCATAGAATAAATTTATAATTTTAATTTTTATTTTAAAATTCATATTAAAAATAATATTCTAGAATTTTATATGCATTATGAAATTTCTTTTGATTTTTAAGACAAGTTAATCTTTTTGAATGTTGAGTAAAAGAATAAAATTTTAAAATAGAACATGAGAAAAAAAATTATATATCTCTAGATGTGAAAATGTTTAACATTAACTTTAAATTATAACCAATTTTAATGTATTAAATTATTTTAGAGTACTATTTTAATCTATCTTTCATTTATTTTGGTATAACAAGACTTACCTATTGTATTTTTTATATTTTGAGACAAGAGAGAAGAAAACTCAATTGCTTATACGTGTAACCAAAAAAAATAATTTCGTTAAATGCAATAGGGGGATTTGAACTAATTTTAAGAATATAATGAAGTAATTAGATAATGAACCAAAAAAATAATTTCGTTAAATGCAATAGGGAGATTTGAACTAATTTTAAGAATATAATGAAGTAATTAGATAATGTACGTATTACTCTTTATAAGTTTTACACAAAAGATATGGGAAAATGGTTCAACAAAAATGTAAGTTTTCTTTTTTTACAATTCTGAAATCTTTAAATTGTAAATAATATAATAAAGAAAAATCTGATGGTGGGGCAGGAGGGGGAGGGGGAGGGGAGGTAGTGGAGAGAATATTAACAATCTAATATCTTTAAATTGTAAAAATAATATAATTAAAAATAAACATGAAACATAATTTTATAAAGATTTGGTTATAGTGATGGGTGGGGGACGGATAATTTTTTTTTTTTTTTAAATTGAGGGGTGGGGGTGGGGTGAAGGGTGGCGGGGGGGGTGGAGGATAGAGGATGGAGGTGGAGGTGGTTAGGGGTGAGGGTCATATTTTTTTTTTTTAGATATAATATGATAGTTGAATTTTTTTTTTGAGGTAATATGATTTAATATCCTCTACTAAATATTTCAGTATGAAATGATTAAAAATAATATTACTTGCGCATCGCGCGAGTATGCACACTAGTTTCTATAAAACATTATGGTTTGCTTGAAGGCTTAAAAGTCATTCAATAAAGGTTAATTGGTATTTTAACTTTTTACTTTAAATTATCCTGCTGTTAGTATAATTATTATTATCACATCAATTATTATAATTCATTACACAAATGAATGTATTGGTACAAGGTAATTTATAAAATTCACTAAACTGAATTTAAAGAAAGGTATTCAGAAAATTCATAGGCTAATTCGTGCTTATGTATAAATTTTGTTTCACGTAAAATTTTCTTCTAATTCTGTAACTAACTAATTTGACCGACAAAATGTTTATATTATTTGGACTCTACGGATAAGTATTACACTAGCGATTTAATAATTTAAATCTGCTAGGAATCTTCTATAATTAGAAGTCAAAATCGTTCAATAACAGGATATAAACATAAGAGGCTTAAATATGATAGAACTTAACTATTAAGTTTTGGGGAAAGGACAAATATAATGGATCTGTTTATCCGCATCTGCACCCCTACGACCTACAATACAGTAATAGCATATATATTTGAATTTAGATTGGATTGATTAATTATGAGAAGACCATTTAAAAACAGAGAAGCTTTTAGAAAAATTAAAGAATCTTTAATTAGTAATTATTCAGAATATATAAGTCTAAATAAAATAAAAGAAAACTCATAAAGATTAGCTTACCTAATTACTTTAATATCTAGTATTGAAGCAAAATTAATAATCCATTTGAAATCTAAAAGAATGAGACACATACCACCTAATTATGATAAAATCAGATTTAGATATCCACCAAAATATTATAAATATGGTTTAAATGAATAAAGTACAAAAATACAA
>NW_025884386.1:0-7691 GCF_002878395.1 Capsicum annuum
TGACAGTTGTATCTGTACACCCCTAATTAAGCTCAAACAAATTCAATGTGTCATCTGATATTGGGCCCCACCTTTCCTATATTATACACACTCTATATGTTCAGTTCTGGACATATTGCATCTCATGTCGGTAGTGAGAAAAGTTGGTCTCCAATTAGGTCCAAAGTCTAATATAACAAATCTATTCATTCGTAAATTATACATATTAAGTCAAGATACAAATATAATATTTAAGTTAGATGCTACTAAATTTTAACAAATCCATAACTACTCCCTCCGTTTAAAAAAAATAACCTACTTTCCTTTTTAGTTCGGTTAAAAAAGAATGATCCCTTTTCTTTTTGACAATACTTTAATTTCAACTTTCCACATAACATTTTTAGGAACATAAGATTAAAGGAGAATTTGGTACATTTGACACAATTTTAATTTAAGGCCACAAGATTTAAAAGTCTTCTTTATTTTCTTAAACTTTGTGAAAATCAATGTAGGTCATTCTTTTTAAAATGGAGGGAGTATATTCATAGCTCTGGCCCCATCTATAATACATTATTACTCCCTCTATTTTGTTTTTATTGGTCCTCTTTCTAAAAAATATTTATTTAAATTTTCTTGTTCCTTTTATGAAATCAATAAAATATTATTATGTCCTTCTTATACCGCCTGTATAGTCATATGACAAAACAAATTTTATATATTAAATTTATATTTTCAAATCATACTAATGAGGTTAATCTATATCTATAATCTACATCTATATCTATATCTATATCTATATCTATATCTATAATCTATAATCTATATCTATAATATATTAAAAGTGTGAAGACCCTTAGAAAAGTGATTTGAACTTTTTGTCCTTCATTAAAAGATTCTCCTTTAGACAAAACTGTCTTTTCACTATTTTCTTCAATTTATTATTTTATTATTTTTATTATATTAATTAGACTCCTAAAATATATGAAAGAAGAATCAATTAATATTTTTTTTATACTGATCAATTAGAAAAATACTCCTAATAAAAAAATATTCCTAAAATAGAATTCTATTCAGAAAATACTTTTATAAATATTGAGATGGATTTCCTTATATAAATCTTAAAAGTCATAGGCAACACATCTATGGTGGTCCTTTTTTTTCCATTACACGTATGCATTGTTTTTGGGTTAAAGTTCTCTTAGCAATTAATTTGATTTGTAGTTGTTTTAGGTTTGGTTATTTGATTGTTTTAGGTTTGGTTATTTGATATAAATAGGAAATTATAATATTTAATACTTTAAAATTAATTAGAATTTTACCTTATATCAGGCCTGAAAAACTTAGAGATCAGTTCGCTAATATCGATAATTCTTATCTTTCACTCTATGGTTGCTTTGATTTCCAAAATATTAACTTGATTAAGTTGCATGTTTAGATTGGCGTATGTTTAATTTTCAACCCCCAACTTTTTTACTGTTTTTGTCAGCATAACAAAATTCAACGTGTGTATATCTATGTATCTTCTTTGCTTTCATTCAAGTCATTCTTTAGGGTCAATTTTTTTCTCAGAAAAGAATTATTTTCATCAAAATTGAAGCTTTGGAATCATTATTGTATTATTTTGTTGTAGTTTACAGGTTGTAGATGAATTTACAGGTGGTAAATGAATGTCGGTCGATTTTTAGAAAATTTTTAGATAAAAGTTTGATTTAATTGTATTGTATTTATATCTTTGTTTTGAGAGTTTTTTTTGTGTAAAAGTTAAATTTAGTTGCATTATTTTGATATCTCTATTACCGTATTATTTTGTTATAGTTTACAGGTGATAGATGATTGTCAGACGACTTTGAGAAAATTTTTGTGTAAAGGTTAGATTTAATTATATTGTTTTGATGTCTCTATCATCGTATTATTTTGTTGCAGTTTACAAGCGGCAGATGAGTGTCGATTGACTTTGATAAATTTTTTTGGTAAAGGTTAGGTTTAATTAAATAAATTCTCCAAAGATGTTGTATTTAATTATTGTATTCATCTTTATTATTTAAACAGATGTACAATTTAGTGTAATATTTGAACTCAATAAAGTGAGGTACACGCGCAAGGCGCGTACACCTAAACTAGTGTAATAAATAAATCCCTAATATTTTTTTTCTAAAAAAAATATCAAGTTAATAAGGGTCAACTATTTTAAAATAGATAGAGTATTATCTTCTTTTTTTTCCTCTCATCTTTTTGTAGAAGTTACATGTTACTTGCAACAATTCAATGAGAATGAAACTTTTAAAAGTTACTTATAAGTGAATATGTTAAAAAAAAAATTTATCATAGTGTTGTAAATTTAATATCCAAATTATTGGGTATATTAAACCCCCCTTGAATTACCATGAACTTAGCTTGTGTTTGTTTATAAATTTGGGGTCTTAAGTTTTGAAAATTTATCTTTTAATATTTGCTTGCCGATGATATTTGATCAAATTTTAAAAAAATTGATCTTCAAGTACTTTCACTTACAAATTTTTAAAATTTTGAGCTAGCTTTTGGGGTTGACTTAGGTCCATTTTTTGTTCATGATATCAGAGCTAAATTCAACCCAATTCATTATTTCATCTGATGTTGAACTCCATCTTATATTGTCCACGCTTTAAATGTCAAGTCGTTAATATATTAAGTCTCATATTGATGGACTAGGAAAATATGGGCTCCAGTCAAGTCCAAAACCCAATATAACAAATTTATTCACACATTATTTATACATATTAAGACACAAATGAAAAGTTAAAATTCTAAACTGCTAAATATACATTATTATCTTCTTTTTTCCTCTCAGTTATTTTTGTAGAAATTACATATTACTTACAATGATTCAATGAGAATGAAGCATTTTATAATTACTTAAGTGAATATGATTTAAACAATTTAGAAAATTATCACAATTTCGTATATATCATATCTAAATATTTGGGTATTTATAGAAATCAATCTTGAATTACAATGAATATAGCTAGTGTTTATTCATAAATTATGGGTCAAATTTTGAAAATTACCTTTTAAATTTGTTTGTTCATAAAATTTGATTAAAATCTGAAAATTTGATATTCATGTATTTTACTGAGACAATTTTTCTGAGAAATTTCACTTTCACTGATAACTTTGAACATTTTTGAGCGAGCTTTTGGGTTGACATAGGTCCACCATTTCTTTATAAGATATCAAAATTAAGCCCAACTTTATTCAATGTTTCATCTGATATTGGCCCCATCTTATATCATTCATGTCTTAAATCTCCAGTCCTTAACATATTGGTGGGTCAGGTCCAAAGTCCAATATGACAAATCTATTCTCTCATTATTTATACATATTAATTTAGTGTACGTGCTTTATACATGTGTTTTTGTCAATCAATAAAACTATATATGAAAGAGTAAAATTATTAACAAGTACCATGGGGTTTTGAACTGTAGATGACAAAAGAGTTTTAAAATGAAGTGTATGTGACACGTCTTAATAATTGAGTGGAGGTGACAATTACTTTATTAAAGATTAAGAAAGTTGAGGAAATTTTAAAATAACCCAAAAGTTTTTAAATTTATACTTTGATCCAAATGCTTACCTAATATAACGAAAAATGAAGGAAAAAAAGACGTGTTTCTCTCTCTCTTCTCATCCATTGTTGTTTTCTCTCTTATTGCTTTTTGTTGTTCATTGTTGTTGCTGCTTTATTCATCATATTCTACTTCAGTATCATCATCTTCTACTTTATTATCATCTTCATCTTCTTCTTGTTGACCACTGTTGTTTTTGTTACCGCTACTACTGCTATTTGACCAATTTCTTAGGATAAATTTTATTTCATACATCACTTTCTACTTTGACATTACTTCACAGGAGACATCTGTTTTTTACAATACATTGTTATTGTGTTGTTTTTTAAACAATAAATAGCACGCGAACATGAATACAACATAAGAGACATCTGTTTAAAAAGATCAATTAGCTGTTATGACAGATGAGCCATCTGTTGCAACGGAAGAGATATATTGGATTCATGTTTGTGGTTGAATCGAACAGATGAGTCATCTGTTGCAACAGGGGTAAATATCTATTGCAATAGATTAGTGACCTGTTTCAACAGATTCTGAGCTCGATTCCGACAAACTAGTTATCTGTTGCAACAGCGTAAATATCTGTTGCAACAGATTAATAATCTATTGCAACAGAACCTGTACTCATTCTAACAGACTCATCATCTGTTGCAACAGATGTTTCACCTGTTACAACAGATGACTCATCTGTTCAAATCAGCTTCAGAAGCGTAACATGAATCCCAATAGGTAAGTAATCTGTTGTAATTGATCACTTACCTGGTGCAACAAATTATACATCTGTCGGGATTCATATTACGGCACTATGTAATCACTATTAACTTTTTCTTAACAAATGACTTTATTTAGGTACCACTAATGAAGGGATCAATAACAATAGGGGTGGATTGTCATGGTCAATGGATCGAGAGAAGCAATCGATATGTATGACGTTGGAAGGAGGATAAAATGCTAGAGACAATAGCTATGACAGTCTAAAGTGATGTTTCGTATGATTGTAACGCCCCAAAATCTCATCTCGGAATGTCACACGGTGGTTAACACTACGAGTAGTTCCAAGCTAACCCTTCGAGCCTGTTACTATCTCCATCTCTTGCTTTGCGATATCAAGTCAAGCAATAAGACTATAATATATATCATCTCAAGAATGAAATAACTGGACAACATAATCTGAAATATAAAATACTAAAAGTCTAAAATACAACTACTAGTCTAGTCTGACAAAGCCTCTACTACTCAAACTGGAGAGCCATTGGGACAGACCCCCAACTGACTCGAATTGATATGAAAGTAATAACAACTGAAAGTCCGAGAGGCTAGGTCCTAGAACTATGAGGACTCACCAACTGTGGGATATAGGCAAGGCACTCAGGAATCACGGTCACTGCTAAGACTGAGCACCTGAACCTACATTATAAGATAATGTAGCACACAAATGTATATGTGGATCAACACTTTGGGAATATACTGAGTATATGGGGGTGTATGCATTTACATAAAACAACATCAATACTCTTTAATAAAATCATGCATGCAAATAGGAATGACTTACATAGCTTGAAATCATGTAACACAAATCTCGTGAGTCATTATACTTAACTTTAAAATCTATACTCTCCTCTTATTCTCAGTACTTAAAGGCTAAACAAAGCTTTAAACAATACTTTCAAACTCATGCTTTTATCTCATGGAGAGTAAAACTTCTTTAAAACTTAAGGACTCAGAACTTTTAGGAACTTTTAACACTTGGGAACTCTAGAACTTCTTTAGACTCAGGACACTTGGAACTTTGGAGTTTCTTCTAACCAACATAAATCATGTGAGCTATATGGAGTCCAACGTCTTACCCATGTTGGGGAGAGCTGTTCTATCCTTGCCATCGGAGTAGAACCTCATCTTTAGTGATCACTATCTCGGCCTTGGGCCCATAAATCTTGAACCTATGGTGGCACATAGTTCTGGGGTATGAGACCTTGGAACCATACCCAACTCGGTGCTAAATATTACTCCCATACTCAACTCCGAACTCTTAGAAAATCCACCTCAAAATAACTCAAGGGTCTATAATGAAGACCAAAACATATTTCTATTCGCTTTAAATCATACTCAATGTGGATTTCAACTCTATTATGACCAAAAGGCCAAATCTTTCTCAATAATATCAAAGTACTCAATTTATGGGTGCTTATAGCACAAAAATTCATAAAATTACAAATCTCAAGTAGGGCTTAATGACCCATAATCAAATCTCAAGTTAAGACTTATCAAAATGCATATTAGATGTCATAAAGATTCATAAATCATATAGAAAATCTGGAATCTTCAACATTTTTTCCTTAAAATCTCAGCATACTCATATATTTTAATTTCTTGAACATTGCAACTATTAAAATCTCAAGAAATATCAACATAGGGTATAACCCATACTTCAATTTCATAATAAAACATAGAAAATCATAAGTTCTCGTAATTAAAACAACTTTTGGGCACAAGGATGAAAGAAATGTTCTTGTTCAAACCCCACATAACTTAGATTATGACTTGAATGAACAAACTTGTTTGAGACTCTTCTTCTTACTCTTGAGAAAGGGTTCTTGAAGCCTTTGACTTGGGAACCTTGAATCTTAACTCAATTTGTACAATCTATGGTTGGATCTTGTAGTTCCTGGAGAAGGAATTTGTTCTTGTTCTTCAGGGAGAAACCCTAGCTTTGAGATGTTTGGATGAATAATGAAGCCCTCAGCTTCTTTCTGGATATATCTAAGTGTTAAAAGGGTGACAAAAGACCAAAAAACCTTTTTTTAAAATGATTTAAAATCACTAAACGGGATATGCGATGGTGGGGTGCGACGGTCCGTCGAGGGCCCGATGGTCCGTCGATCTTGACCCTCACAACTGGGCCAGAACTGAGTTCATTGTCTCATCTGTGATGATGGGTGCGATGGTCCATCGAGGGCCCGACGGTCCTTACCATTGCGCTTAACTAGAACGAGGCCTCACTGCCTCCTCTGCGACGGTTTGGGCGACAGTTCTTCGCAAGCTCAACGGTTCGTCGGCCTTCTTCGTCGCACTTGGGCGATTTCATTGTTTTCTATAAAATGGCCATATCTTTCTCTTCTGATGTCGGATTTTTGCAAAATGAGTATCGTTGGAAAGGTAATTCAATTTCCTACTTGATAGAAATTCATTTTTAGGAAAATTCAACAAGGTTTAAACACTAATCACATTAGAGGTCACTCCTTAATCTATTAGGGCCAGAATTACACTTCACTTGACATTCTCTAAACGTTCACACTACGAGGGAACTTTGCGGGGTATTATAATATCTCCCCCTTGGAAACATTCACCCTTCAATGTCGCTAGTTAGACTAAGATCACAGAGAAAAATGAGTACACATAGCTGAAGCAATTTGCTAAGCGGGCTCCATATCTTCATAAACTCTTGAATACTTCGAAAATTGCAAGAACTCATGTAAGAATAGATTCATAGCTGAACTTTAGATTAGAAGGGATGAATTAAGGAAGAATAATACCTTCGGCTTGATCTAAATTCATGGAAAAGAGGTGCGGGTACTTGGCTCGCATGTGTGCTTCTGCCTCCCAAGTAGCGCCCTCAACTGACTGGTTCCACCACCAAAATTTGACCTAGGGAACCTCTTTGTTCCTCAGTCTATGAATCTAGAAATCTAGAATCTCAACAGGAATCTCATTAAATGCAAGACTTTTTTGAATATCAGCACTCTCTGAAGGATCCAGTATAACAGAATCACCAATATACTTTTTAAGCATGGAGAAATGAAAAATAGGATGAATAGCTGAAAATTCTGCGGGCAGCTCAACTTTATAGGCTACTTTCCCAACATAACTCAAGACTATATAAGGGCCAACATAACGGGGACTAAGCTTTCCTTTTCTGCCAAATCTCTTCACCCCTTTCATGGGTGAAATATTCAAGTACACCAAATCACCTACCTCAAACTCAAGTTCCCATCTTCTCACATCAGCGTAAGACTTTTGACGACTCTGAGCTGTCTTCAACCTTTCTCTAATCAACTTCACCTTCTCCATGTCCTCAAATACTGCATTAGGTCCAATCAAAGCAGTTTCACC
>NW_025884387.1:0-1856 GCF_002878395.1 Capsicum annuum
ACCAGACAAGCATATTATCTCTCTTCTAATTTTTCTAGAAGGGAATTCAAATAAAATGAACAAAAAGAAGCAAATTGCGAACTGCCGAATCAAATACCAAACAAAAATAATGAATTTTCACAAATGGGGTTTGAGAAGGGTAGAGCATTCACGGATCATTTCATGGAAAGGCTGTTTTCAAGAGACCCTCGGCCCAAGTACTGCAACAAATTCAAGTACAAGAAGAAGAAAACAGTGAAAAAAACATAGTTTTAATAAGGAAAGGAGCGAAAAGTCTACACCAAAAAAATAGCAACAGCAAAATAATGTGTTAATCGGAACACAATAAACAATACATGACAATAGATATCAAAAACAAGAACCACAAGGATGTGACTAATACTACAATAGAAACCAACAACCGTAAACTTTTATGAAAAGCAAGACAACACTCTACTCCCTACTAACCTTCTACCGTAGCACGCAAAGTCAACACCTTTCTATATAAAATCATGTCATTGTTAATATGAAGCTACGGAATATCCTATCTAATCACCTCCCTCCCTAACCAGATCCCATATCATATAGACAAAAAGGAAATTAAAAAAAAATACTCTCTCCTTATGGTAGCTTTTGACTATTTTGAATTGTCAGTTGTTGTAACTTATATTTTTATATAGTTCCCAAATATTGAATTTTCTTTGGTGGAAATGAGATCTACTGCCTTTTTATAATTTGAATAGAAAACAATGACTTTTTGGATCTAAAAATAAAGATCGAACAACAATAATTTGCAAAGGACTATAAGATCATTTCTCCCTAAATTTTATGTCATTTACTGCATTTACAAAACCTGTTGTAATATTTTTGACTTTCACCGAATCAATCAATATGGAACGGGATAAAGTTTTACACGTGATGATTGGTTCTAAGAAAAACTAATTATACATTTTCATTAGTTGTGTGACATATTTGTTGTTCTCATACCTTTTTTTTGAAATAGGTATCATTGAAAGTGTATTAGATTTTTCTTGATAACTTATGGACTAATTTTAGACTGAGACACAAAGTTATCACCACGTGTTGTTATGATTCAGACAAAATAAATCAAATCACAGGTAGAAACAGAACAAGAACACACAGATTTATGTGGAAATTCTTGAGGGGAAAATCACAGGCAGAGGATGAGGATGTTTCACTATAATGAAAGGAGAGGAGTACAATGTGGAGAGACGTAATTTCTAAATACACAAACCAATCCACTAAATTCACTTATATAATATGTTCATACGAATAAGTCCTAGGCCCAAAAACATAAAGGTCCATACTTTCAGGTCCGGACCAACAAAATTTAGTCACAACTCTAACAATCTCCACCTTGACATAAATTCTAATTTAGAACTAAAATCTATTTCAAGACAAACTCTCTACCTCTTCCACAAAAGCCCCTAAGAGTACATGTTAACAACTACCAATAACCAAGTCCAAACAATGCTCAAACTTGGCACTTGGTAGCGTATTGGTCATCATATCAGCAAGATTATCATGAGTACTAATCTTGGTCACCACAATATCACAACGAGAAATAATTTCATGCACAAAATGATACCGAACATCTATGTACTTTGTCATCTCATGAAACATTTTATCTTTCATAGGGAAGATAGCACTCTGACTATCATAAAAGACCGTAGTAATCTGTAAGTCTTTGCTATGTCCATCAAATAGACCCTTTAACCTAATATCTTCCTTGAAAACCTCTATAATAGCCATATACTCTACCTCTGTAGTTGACGAAGCAACCATAGTCTGTAAGGTAGATTTCCAACTAATAGCACAACCACCAATGGTGAAAACATAGCCTGTAAGAGATCTCC
>NW_025884388.1:0-1321 GCF_002878395.1 Capsicum annuum
TATTCTTAAACAAACTAAAACATCCATTACCAAAATTAAAGAAATATACAGTCTTATCCAACTTAGACAATGAAACTAAATTTCTTGAAAGAGAAGGAACATAATAAGTTTCAACTAAATCTAAGTGACGCCCAGTATCGAGAATCAGACGATAAGTCCCGGCAGCTTCAACTGGAGCCTTCACTCTATTCCCCATGTAAATAAATCTTTCATTCTTGTTTATGATTTGGATTGTAAGGAATCCCTGCATAGTATTAGAAATATGAACAGTACAACCAGATTCAATCCATTAAGTATTATAAGGAACTTCAGTTAAATTTGATTCAAGACATGTAAAAGCACAAGGCTTACCTTTCTTCTCAAATCACGCCTTACGTTTCAGGTAATCTTTCTGAAAGTGTCTAGATTTTCCACAGAAATGACACTTTCCATTCTTGTTTCCTTTCTTATGTACTTGAGATGAGGACTGATTAACATTAAGTTGCTTCTGTTGTCCCTTATTATGCTTCTTTCCTTTTTTCAGCTCCTTGATGATTTACATAATTAATGGAGTGGGTTCCTTGATTCTTTAGCCTCGTTTTTTTTTGAACAAACATACCATGAAATTCATGCACATTCTATTTGTCTTTCATGATGTTGTAGTTCATTTGGAAAGGACCATACTCAGACGATAATGAGTTGATAATGAACTGCACAAGAAAATTTTGTTCCACTTCCATTCCCAATGACTTAAGTCTTGCTTCTATATTTGTCATTTCAATGACATGCTAATGCATAGTACGTGAACCATCAAAATTCATGGTGGTCAAAATACCCATTAGTGTCCCAGCAAGAGACTTATCAGTAGTTTGGGAAGACTCTTCCACAAGTTTCAGAAGTTCTTTCGCACTTTTAGTTTGGGGAAGAGTAGTCTTAATGTTGCCCGCAATATTCATTCACATGAACATTAGGCCTAATCTGTTAGATTGATCCCAGTGCTTATAATAGGACTTTTCTTCATCACTGCTAGCTTTAGTAATAGCAGTTGGCTTTTCAGAGTAAAGTGCAACATCAAGATCTAAAATCCCAAGATGGAATTTGATTTGTTCGCACCAATCTGAAAAGTTAAGTCCATGAAAAGTTGTTACAGAGGCAGAGTGCGATTGAAGGGCAAGTGATAAAATAGAACATGCTCATTTGTTAATACTTTGAGTTACAAGTTTAAACACATTATCAAATTCAGAAATAACTTACTTAAGTGTATATTGATGTTCTCCTTTGGGAGAAACATCAAAATACAACTTTAAACACAGTGATGCTTAAAATATATTTAACACAAAAC
>NW_025884389.1:0-2921 GCF_002878395.1 Capsicum annuum
CTCACTATCATTATTAGAGTCTAGATCTAAGTTTTGAGCAAGATCCAAGTTGTTTTGAGCATTCCACCATTGTTAGACTTGAGTTTGAAGCTTTAGAAGGGTAGATTTCGTGTGGTATATTGTGGTTTGGATGTTTTGGACTTGAATTTGTGTTATTTGTTCATGGTTTGGCAAAAGGACCCTAGATCTAAAAGAAAATTTAAATTTGGAGGTCATTTGCCTTGTGGTCAAACCTTGGTCAACTCTTGAATATTCATGTTGTTCTTCTTAATCTTCATATCTTGTTGAAGAAGAATATTCATAGTGCTTGTTTGATCCACAAAAAGTAAGAAAGAGAAGGTGAAAGTTGTTTGTATAAAGAATATTCCCTAGCATATTCTAAGTCTACCAAAAGGAAGAGGGGGCAAGGGAACATCAAAGTACCATTGAAAGTACAATGTGGGGACCAATTTAATTCAAACTCATTTTGAAGATTTAAAAGGCTCCAAACCTTGCCCCCCCCCCCCCCCCCATAATCTTGTTCATACACTCTCTTAAGTGGATGTTTGTCCAAGACACAAGAAATTGAAGATTCGAATTTTTTTGAAAAGTTGACGTCCAATCACAAGGTGCCACACTCTACTATGAGTGGAAGGTTGGATCACAAGGAAGGTCAAACGAAATCAATCACTCTACTCCTCAAAACTACGAAGCTCCTTCAAGGTATAAAGAGATGATTCAAGGGAGAAGTCTTGACAAACTCCCTTGTAATAAGAGCATCCCAAAGGAACAAGTGGGCTACCATGACATACTACAAGATGAATAATAATGTGCTCAAGAACTTCAAGGTAAAATAGCTAAGTTTTACACTTTTGTGCATGTGAATGGTGATTGTGTGGCTAGTAACCCATTGAGTGTGAGTAGTAGCTTACCTATTTATGAGTCTATTAATTCTTTGCCTTTTTTAATGATGTACAAATTGTGAATATGGTGGATACACTAGTTGATCCTATTGATGACCGAATTGACTCTTCTTATAAGATTAATTTAAGTCCACCTAGTGTTGAAGCCATTGGGTTGAATGATAGTACATTATCTATTGATTCTTTGCCCTTTGATTATGATGTACATGTTGTAAGTATGGATACACTAGTTGATCCTATTGATGACAAATTGACTCTTCTTGTAAGGTTAATTTATCTCCACCTAGTATTGAAGCCAATGTGTCAAATGATAGTACATCATCTTGTGGGAATTGTGTTGATCAACTTATGTGTAAAATTTGCCCACTACTTGAGGATGTGTGTAATGTGTTTAATGGATCTCAAGAGAGTGATAATATTGAAAATATTGATCAAATAAATAGGAGTGACCCTTTTAGCATGACCTCTAGTGAATATTTTACTCTCGATTTTGCTCATAGGGATAATCATAGGCTTGAAACACCTTTGATACTTGATAATGATCTTTTATAGAATGGAGTTGCATGTTATATATCCTCTTCATATTTAGATCCTTCTCTCTTTAAGGACAATATCTTGTTTGAAGATGATGAGTTCACTCCTAATGAACCTAGTGGTGAGAATAAAGTTAAAGGTATAGCTTGTCTTGAAAGCTACTGCCAACATACCAACCCACTATGGTGTGAAAACATTCCTCCTAAAGATGGAAATATCTTCTTGAAAGATGAGAGTACTCTTAAGGGTATGGATTGTGTAGTCTTGGAAAGGAATGATCAATTGGGTGATGATAATTTTAACTTGCTTGAATTCTTAAGAAACCCAATAAGTGATTGTACCTTGAAAATTTACTGTGGTTGTGATCGTTTGTATGACACCCCACCCATATTTGATGACTATGAGAATGAATTGCTTTCTTCTTGTGAAGACTTAAGTAATAATCCCTTTTATTTTGGTGGTGGTATGTGTGTACTTGAGGGTACTTCCATAGAAAGGGAAGGTGTCCATTGTTTGGAAATTACTTCTTCTACTATGTGTGACCTTATTGTTGAGAGTACTCATGGTGATGATGTTTAAAATAGTATTGAGTACATACATGAGGACACCTTAGTTGTAGTTGACTTGAGTGATATCTTTCTCCACTCTCTATCTGCCTTTGATGATATGTATGATATTGTAGATAGTATATCTTGTAGTTTGGGTAAAGACTATCAGGAAAAGAGTGTTGTCTAGACCTATGTCTATGGCCACTCTTTCCATTTGACCCCGATGCCAAATGTGGATATGATGATGTTAGCACACCTAACTTGTTGCTTGTTCTACATGACAATCTAAGTGAAATTCTTGAAAACCCGAGGGCAAAGATGTCATTGTCTCCTCGAAGTAATGCTACTAAATGTTCATCCTTTCTTGACACACTTGTTCTTAAGTTACATGATTACCAACTTGTGGATGCAAATTTGATACTTTACTTGAAAGGAAGAGGTCACATGTGCTTAAGTGCCTTAAATTCATCCTTGTGTGCTTTATGTACTTTATATTTTGGTCCAAATAGCATTCTTATAGATGATAGCACCTTGGATGAGGCATTCACACTTGATTCCTTTCTATACTACCTCTTTACTTATGATGCTGTCCATGCTAGTCTTGGATTTATATTATATAGAGGTTGGGTCAATGCTATATGTGTACAACCTTGGCTTGATGATATTTGTGTAACTAATGCTAACCTTTATACCATGAGGATTGTGTGCTTGTTTTCCCTCTTTTGGTTTTGCAAGGTGTGAATTTGAGGTCAAATTCCTTTCAAGATGGAGAGGATGATACAGGTGTAAAGAGTACAAGATCTTTCTCAAAGGACTAAGCTCGGGTTTACCAAGTGGTTGAAGGGTTTTTGAACCAATTTTGAAGTCTTGGCTCAAGTTGAAGAGAGAAGAAGGGTCCATGCATTCCCAAAGCTGCCCCTTGCCTTCTCATTAAGGG
>NW_025884390.1:0-674 GCF_002878395.1 Capsicum annuum
TTTTTCACTTCAGCTATCACGGAACCAACTCAGGCATTGCATACTAACTCTATGGTCATGAATTATAATCATGTATGAATTCAATTTCCAGCATAAGGAGTCTCTTTTACTTCACAGTATGAGTCATGTTCCATGAGAACAATCTACTTTCATGTAATTTCCATGGGATTATGTGCGCCTTCAGTTCCCAGTTTAAGGGGTTCAGTTCCAGCTCCCTCAGTATTCGAATCATATCGCACGAGTACAAAAAACTCTAGACTCAGGTCATGAAGCTCATGACTCATGTACGCATACCATTCTTTCCAGTATACTTAGCTTCCATGACTCATGCTATGCCCCTACAGATTAGATACATTTAGACTATGTCATGTATATCCTCAGTTCAGACCTTATTGGTAAATCCAAACTATTGATATTTTATTCCTTAAGTTTCAGTCATGTGTCAAGTTTATTTTGTATCTATTCATGTTTCAGGTCCTCTTGATTTACTCCTCCAATTAGCTCTCCTTATGGAACAGTGTAGTAATGAGCAATTGTTTGGATAAGAGAAGATTGTTGTATGCTTACTTTACACGAGGGTGTAGTTGTGAAGATAGGCTTGAATGTCATGATAAATGTGCAAGTAAACATCTAGCAAGGGATTGTATTTAGAAGTTGGGAAAGTACAAAGTGTA
>NW_025884390.1:774-2016 GCF_002878395.1 Capsicum annuum
AGTTTATTTTGTATCTATTCATGTTTCAGGTCCTCTTGATTTACTCCTCCAATTAGCTCTCCTTATGGAACAGTGTAGTAATGAGCAATTGTTTGGATAAGAGAAGATTGTTGTATGCTTACTTTACACGAGGGTGTAGTTGTGAAGATAGGCTTGAATGTCATGATAAATGTGCAAGTAAACATCTAGCAAGGGGTCATATTTAGAAGTTGGGAAAGTACAAAGTGTAAGTGTACATTTAGATCCGTGACTTATTTCAGTCCCCAGCATGTAGCCATCAAGAACTCAGTTGCCAACTTAATTATAGTTTCTATATCCAGCACTCAGTGATCAGTGTTCAGTCCTTGAATTCAGTACTTCTGTACTAGCTATAGGCTTAGTTATAATGTCATCTTCAGCTCAGTAACCAGATTTGAAACTCAGTTCAGTTCCAGACATGCTTGACCATAGGATTCAGGTTGTCAGTACTCAGTTATCAGTGTTTTAGTACTCCAGTTTATAGAATACCTCAGAGCCATGTCGTACGCTTGGTCTCACATTCGAAAATAATATAAACTTCATGAATCCATGCTCAGATACCTCATTCTACTTAGTTAGTCCTTATCTCCTATGCATAAAACTTAAAAATCTTAGCCCAGCTATCCAGACTAAGTACAGTTTCGCTTTGCAGATCCAGTAGTTAGCTATCAGTAATTTGGTTAATCAGATAAGTTAGTGTATTTATGCACTCGTGTTTAGCTCAGTTCATGTTTCATGTATCATTTTTAGATCCTAGCTATTCAGTCATGACTCAGTTCCTAGGTGTCTTGCAGATCACCTCAATTTCCCTCATTAGCTAATCCAAGTTAGTATTCTTTGAGGGACATAGTGTCCCAAGGGGCAGATACATCATACCCCTAAAATTTCATGACATAAACACGCTGCACTATTTTCTTTTGATGAATCCAGTTTGGAGAAGAGGTACTCATAAGTTAATCCTCAAACTCCAACTTCAGTCGTATGCCATGTTTTCAAGATTCAGTTCAGATCATGATATTCAATATATCTACCATGTCCAGACTTAGTTATGTTCTCATATTTCTGATCATGCATATGGAGTAATTAATCTCAAACTTATCGGTATTATCAAATCAAGGTAAAGTTTTCCTTAAACTTACTTGTTCTCATATTCATATTTCAGTGCCAAACTTGGTATTCAGTTCCATGCTCAGTTTTCAGTTCAAACTTTATACCTTTACCATT
>NW_025884391.1:0-1747 GCF_002878395.1 Capsicum annuum
AAATGGTGCACAAAAATGTGCATCATATAGAAATAAATGAATGGTGCATAAAAATAGTACACCATATATTTTTATTAGAATGGATGGTGCACCTTTTTTGTGCACCATATTTTTTTTCATATTATGCACCAAAAAAGTGCACCATATAAAAAAATAAATGGTGCACAAAAAAAGTGCACCATATTTTTTTCTCATATGGTGCACGAAAAAAGTGCACCATATATAATTTTTTCATATGGTGTACAAAAAAAAATGCACCATATATAAAAAAAATGAATGGTACGCAAAAAAAGTGCACCATATATATTTTTTTCATATGGTGCACAAAAAAAAAAAGCACCATATATAAAAAAATGAATGGTGCACAAAAAAAAGTGCACCAAATCTATTTTGGTTACTTTCTACTTTGATAGCATATTTTCGTCACTTTTTAAAATTTGTGGCATATTTTGGTCGCCTGCTCATATCTATATCTATATCTATATCTATAATTTATAATCTATTAAAAGTGTAAAGACCTTAGAAAAGTGATTTGAACTTTTTGCTCTTCATTAATCTCCTTTAGGTAAAACTGTCTTTTCACTATTTTTTTTAATTTATTATTAATTATTTTTTATTATATTAATTAAACTTCCTAAAATATATGAAAGGAGAATTAATTAATACGTTTCCTTCCATTGTTCAGTTAGAAAAATACTCTTAAACACTATATTAAGGAAATACTTCTATAAATAATACGATTCTATTAAGAAAATATTCTATAAATATTGAGATGCACGTTAAACTAGAAAACAACAAACATTTGATTGAAGACAGCATCATGGGTGCAGTTTGTTGCTGCTTGTGAGATGAATGTGAAGATAGTTTGATCAAAATCAAAGCTTTGTGATCATTACTATACTGTTTGTTGTAGTTTACAGGTCGTAGATGAATGTCAGTTGACTTTGAAGAATTTTTATGTAAAAGTTATGTTTAATTGTATTGTTTTGATATTTTTATTATTTTATTATTTTATTTTAATTTACATATGGTAGATGAATGTCGGCCGGCTTTGAGAAATTTTTTTTAGGTAAATGTTATGTTTAATTGTATTATCTTAATATCTCTATTAGTTTATTATTTTATGTTAGTTTGCAGTTCGTAGATGAATGTCTATCAGCTTTCATATTTTTTATCATATTAGTTTGTTGTAGTTTATAGGTAGTAGATAAATGTTGGTCAACTTTGAGAAATTTTTTTAGGTAAAGGTTAGATTTAATTGTATTTTTTTGATATCTCTGCTTTGAGAATTTTTTTTATGTAAAGGTTAGGTCTATTTGTATTATTTTGATATTTCTATTATCTTATTATTTGTTATAGTTTACAGATGCTAGATCAGTGTCAGACAACTTTGAGAAAATTTTTGTGTGTAAAGATCAGATTTTATTGTATTATTTTGATGTCTCTATCATTGTATTATTTTGTTGCAGTTTATAGATAGTAGATGATTGTTGATCGTCTTTTAAAAGTATTTTTGCTAAAGGTTAGGTTTAGTAAATAAACTCTCCATCTTTACGTGTTCAAAATATATTAAATTTAATTATTGTATTAATCTTTATTATTTAAACAGATATCCTGTTTAGTGTAATGTTTGAACTCATAAAAATAAGGTACACGCGCAAGACGCGTACACCTAAACTAGTATTTCATAAAATTCTGTATTTCTCCTATTTCCCTTCTTCTTTGCCTACTTCATAGATGAAATTAT
>NW_025884392.1:0-4485 GCF_002878395.1 Capsicum annuum
TTTATTCTTGGAATGTAATATGTATATTGTTATTCAGAAAGAAAAAATGGAAAACCCTATGTTCGTGTCGTGCATAGGGTTAAAAAGGAATAAAAATGTGAAGGGGGGGGCTGCCTAGGGGTAGGGTAGGTGGGGTAGTGGTGTTAGGATGAGGTATAAAGTGGGTTAGGATGTGATAAAATTTGTTATGGAGTTTGTTATTTTGTCTTTTAATGGGGGAATTAGAATGTGGTGAGGGTGCGTGGTAGGGTAAGGTAAATAGGCGACACATAATCTTTCGGAGGGACAAAATTACGTGTCTACACACGGGACTCGAGGGGTGCCTCGCATCTTTCCCTTGGTCAATTGAATTTCTTATCCAAATTTCTAGTCGCAGATCAATAATAAAGAGTCATTTCATTTTGATTAAGGATTCAATAAAGTGATTTGGAACAACCAAACTCAATTCTAAGTGGCGACTATGTAAAATAAATAATCCCTTTTTAAAACGTCACATTACTTGAAAAACCCTATTTTTTTCTAAAACCAACTCTTTATTGAGATTGGGGTAAAATTCAGGGTGTGACACTTGTATACATATTGGATGAATTGGATATCTTCATACTTATTTGATTATATCATCATTCCATACATATATATTTATAAGATATTGATATCATTGAGGAACATTGACTTTTTGAAAGAAAATGGGACACTTCAAAAAATGTCAAGACCGAGGAATGTGTCGATTGAGTATATTGAGTCCTGAGATTGGATTGGTGGAAATTTGAGATAGTATATAACTTGCGAACCCTCCATGGGTCATATTTGAAAGCATTGAGGCTCGATAGGTGTATACAGAAAGTCATGTGATGACTTTTAACCATTTCACTTCATCATACATCACATTGCATTACATTTTCATATATATATATTAGAACTGTTAGTGGAGACGGTGTGTGATCTAAGGTGGATTTACGCACCTCAGTGTTGCTATCCGGACTTATTTAGCTTAGTTTAGAGGACTTTTCTTGTGTTTAATGTGTAAATATTTGTATAATTGAGCATATAATTGTTAACCTAATTGATTATAATTTTAAGGTGTGTTTCAAACAAGTTTGTAATCAATTTGGTGACTTAAAGTTTAGACGAGAAAACTAGTGTTACTAGCTTGAGCTATGTATTATTCTAGTTGATCTCGATGGATTCTAGTGTGCGTACTAAGTTAATAAGGGTATTATTGTGTAATTATGTGTGGAATAACTTGTTTATAGTATTTAATGTTAGTTTAATCAAGCTAAGAGACAAAACACCAAGTTAAAGATCAAAAGGACAAAACTAGTACTCTTAGCTTAAGTTACCAGTTCATCATCTTGAATTATATATTGTGTGGAGCTCTAATTCGTGTTGTTTGATGCTATAGGATGGTTGGTGAGTTTATAATAATGATATATGAATGATACAAAAACTATAAATCAATTAGAAACAACACCACAAGGCTTGAAAAGGATGAACAAACACATGAGACAAGACTTGACCAAAAATGGATGTTTTGGAGTCATTGGCGTGCCATAGAGATTAGGCACTGCGTTAGGGCCGTGCCAAACCCTTTGGTAATCCTAAATGACCAATTAAAGTATCTAACTATGATAAAGGCATTCCAAGTAGCCTAGGCACCACGATAAAGGCATGACACGACCCTATGTCAAAATCGGCAGCTTATGTTCAAGTATAAATAGGACACTTAGTTGTTATGTGTCACACCTTGGAAGACCTTGGGACTTGAAGGGAGGCTGGATAACACTTAAATTAGGATTATTCTTTCATTAATTTGTTTTTTCTTATATATTTTAGCATGTCTTCATTCATTATGATTACGGTTACGTCCATGATCGGCTAAACACCCTTTTCTAGGGTTAAGTCCATGAACATGAGTATTATAGTTACAAATTGATTTGGTTTGGTTGTTTATCATATTTGATTGTTTATTTATCCTTTTCATCACTATTTTAAGGATTAATGACCCTTATAATACATACATAATCATCTTGTGAACCTTGAAGGAGCTAGGAACAAGAGGATAAAATGTGTGATAGATAGAATAGAATTGTAATCTTCCAATTGAATGAAGTTATAATTTGAAATTAGATAGGAATATAAACATGTGATATATTTAGTTCAAGTACGGAATGAAATATGAATGTATTTAACTTAGTTCTCTCATCCCCACTCAACAATGTAGTTGTGGGGCTTAGTTAGATAGTAGACTAGAGGTTCGAAAGGTCATAGTAATATTGTAGACCCCATGAACAAACAACCAAGATAATTAACCTAACTAATGAAGTTTTATAGCGTATTATGATTGTTCGTAGTTCCTTAACCCTAGTTTCTCTCCATTGTTGTCCAAGAACCTTTAATTTACCACATTGTTAAAGTTTACTCTTAGATTTCTCTCAAACAGTCTAGTGGTTACGTTAGCACTGAGTTAATCCTAATAGTTGGACTAGTATGGGATAGTTGTTAACACAAGTCTCTGAGGGATTGATACTTGGCTTGTAAAATTCCATTATATTTCTTGGTGAGATCACGTACACTTGTGTGTGTACTTGGGCACAACAAGTTTTTGGTGTCATTGCCAGGGACTTGTAATTTGGCAACCATCATAGTTTCAGTTTTACTTTTTGATTTCTTTGGTGCTTTTCACTTGGTATTGGATTCTGGATTTACAGGCAATAGGTTAACATGCTAGTAAGTTAGAAAGGGACCATGAATTAATTAAACTATACCCCAAGACTCAGCAACGCTTTCACTAACAGAGGATAGAAGTAGTATTTCTCTACTATATCCCATAAATTCATGAGGAATAAGACATTCCTACTCCCATGGTTGAGGATCCACCAGCCCCTGGGATAATTTGCAAAGTGGGAAACCCATTTGTGACTAATATGACCTCCGCCATTTGAAGACCGCTCCTGGAGGTAAATTTGAATTACAGAAAAATATGGTGCAGCTCTTGTACAGCAGTGGATAATTCACTGGGCTATCACATAAAGATCCACAAGTTCAACTACAAAACTTTCTAAAGATTAGTAACACATTCATCCCTACGGGTGTGTCAACTAATTATGTGAGGCTGACACTCTTTCCCTTTTCACTTTTGGGGGAAGCAAAAAAATGGTTGAATGTTGAGCCGGCAGGTTCAATCACAACTTGGGATGACTTTGCCCAAAAATTTCTCATCTGATTCTTCCCATCTGGCAAGACTGTGAGATTCTACGGTGAGATTTTAAGTTTCAAGAAGAGGCCAGATGAGAACCTGTATTATGCTTTGGAGAGGTTCAAATCTATTCTTCGGGACTGTCCACACCATCAACAGTCCAATTAGGTATTAGCTCACAAATTTGTAGAAGCTCTTGACCATAATATAAAGATTTTTCTAGATTCAGCTGCAAGTGGTCAAGCATTGGAAAATGCTTAGAATGAGTTATACACCTTATTAAATCAGATTGCACAAGAAAAACTAGATTAGAATGGTGATACATCAAGAAGTTTAGTGAAAAAGGTTACGGGTATGATTGAAGTTGATAGCAAAACAACCTTAGCTGCCCAACTTTTAGCCATACATAATCAAATAATGAATCAATTAAGCAAGTTGGGTGTGCAGCAGCCTCAAGCTCAAGTTAATGCAGTGCAGCAGGCTCTGGTATGGTGTGACATTTGTGGCAACAGTGGCCACTCTGTAGAGATGTGTGGTGCAAATCCTGAATTCATCAACTTTGTAGGCAATGCACAAAAGCCAAATTATGGTAATGCCTATAATTAAAAATAGCAGACTCAGTCAATGTATCCTTGGGGAAACATCCAACAACAACTGTTTTAGTAGAAACAACATAATACTTAGACAAACAACATTGAAGTGACTTTGAAAAAGATTTTGGCCAACCAAGAACAGATGGTTGGTGAAATAAAAAATCAACAAATTGTATAAAAATAGTAAGAGTATCAAGTGTGGCAACTGGCATAGCCACAAAATACAAGGCCTCAGGGTGGCTTTCCAAGTGATAATGAACCTCCTAAATAAGTAATGGTAATCACTTTGAGGAGTGGTAAAGATCTGAATGATAGGCCTCTAAAGACTAATAAGGAGGAAGATGTAGAGTTGGTTCCTCAACCGGTTGCAGACAAAGTTGCTAAAAATTTACAAAAGTCTGAGTACCCAAAAACAAAATCTATTGAGAAGGAAATACCACTGCCAAGGTTCCCATAGAGGTTCCAAAAATCAAAAGAGAATGCGTGCTTCAAGAGTTTCTTTGACATGGTTAAGAGATTCACATTAACCTTCCTCTCCTAGATGTTTTGTAGGGAATTCCCAAGTACTCTAAGTACATGAAGTATGTGGTGACTAACAAAGTTAAACTGTAGGATGTTGAGATGTAGCATTGACGGAGGAGTGCAACTATGTGGTAACAAAAAAATGCCCAAAACGCTGAAAGACCTAGGAAGTTT
>NW_025884393.1:0-5515 GCF_002878395.1 Capsicum annuum
GCAGAATCAGGCGACTTTCCACACAACAACCAGGAGTTATTCCTTCTAAGACGGATCTCAATCTTTTGAAAAAGGCCTAAGTCTACTAGTTCAGTTGAAAAAAAGGTGTTGAATTAGACTGATAACGTCTATCGAATTTCCTTTTTAATTTAAAGGTAGGATGCCAAGAATCGTGTCGACGCAAAGGCATGTGTGGGACTTTAGTCAATCTGCAAGACCTTTTGTTTAAGATGCCTTCTGTATCACCGTTCTTGGTAAAAAAACCTGATTATATCCTATAATATTCTGCAACAAAGCGATTCTCTCATACAAAAACCTCGAACTCTCAGCTTCACGGCTTGACTGCATTACCTTCCTTCGTCACCTTCTTAACTGATAACAGCATCATCCTTGATTTTATTTGGCTCATCGAAAATGAATCTCAATCCTCTCATTTTCAAACCGCATTCATATTATGGAAATCAGCCAAGCGATTCGCAGGGGAAGGGCCGTCAGCCCTGCCCTACTTGACCTATCCTGGTCTACAAAAGCCCAAGGTCAATCGTGTCGCTATAAGAGCTCCTTCCGGAGGGTTCATTTCCAGCATAGTGGTGAAACCATTTGAGTTTGAGACTGTGGACACCCTTTAAGGCTAATACTATATTTCTTTCTCTTACTTCTTTAAACTTTTTCTATTAGGGCAGTCAAGTTCCCTGCTTTTTTTATGATGTCAAAGCAGTGTCTTCTTTAGTTGTCTTGTCTTCCCCCGGTAACCATGGTGGTCAGAGAAGTCCTATCTCGAGTGTGGGGCCTAGAAGCCTTATAAACGCTTGAATCCGTTACCTGTTAGCAGAAGTGATAGAGTCCGATCTTGCTTTTTACCCTTTCTCCCTTGTCTGCTGCCCTGCTTTAAGATAAAATAGGTTTCGAAGGAAGAAGTGGGGATATAGTGGCTCTCATTCCTTCACCTATGGTTGACTAAATCTCACTGCTTATGGAAAGGGCGCTGTTGGCCGATTCCCTCTAGTCTAGTGGTTTCACTCATTAACCTTCATTGTGAAAAGTGAAAGTAAAGGGATTGGAGAATCTATAGTTTATGGTTCCCTGTTCATGAATCGGGTAGCTCCATTCCCGAATCAATTTTGATACCTCCTATGTATCTAGAAAGCTAAGGGGATGGATACCACTGATAAAAAAGAATGGTCACAATCAATCTCTTCCAATTGCGTCAACGAGATAGATAACTGAATTGGACATATGAGATGATCCCGTCGCTCTTTGCGTGATGACCAGATGCGCTCTTAGCTGCCTTTAAAGATGCCAAGTAAAAGCCCTATTCGGGTTTTAAGTGCCCATTCTCTACTATAAATAGCGTCAGTTGTTAACAAAGAGGATTGATTCATGGCGCAATTCATCTTTGTCCAGGTTTTCTCACTCCTCAATAATTTGATTGACTCTGATTACTCTATGGGGTACGGCTAAGCCTAACTCTGGACATCTTCTTGAGTGCTCAGAGGAAGTCTAACTGACAAGCCTTATTGATCTTGCACACTAGAACACTCACTTAAGCATCCACCTTTGTATCTATCTCCACTGCTAGATTTAAAGAAAGAAAGTGATCTTAGATTGAAGAAGTTCAATATTCTGATTTCATATCCTTTTTTAAGATTACCTTAAGAAACCCCCTCCCAACTCACCTTATCGGTCTTCTATATCTGTCTCTGAGGATACTGGATTCTTTGAGTAGTTCGGTCATTAGACATTTTCGACTCTCTAGTGTTAAGCATATGGTGTGGGACGGGGGTTCCTCACTCTTAATATCTGGCTACTGACCCCTTTCGGGACCTTTTTTCTTTATTCACTACAAGACTGGTCCCAAATTCTAGTTTGTTAGACTCACCCTTCGTTTCTCTTAATCATTCCGGACCCCTGAATGGAAGATAAAAGACTTTACTAAGCAAGCTATCTGTCGGTCCCCGTTGGTTAATTGTGTCAACATAGGCAAAGAGCACTACTAGACTATCCAATTAGAGATCCTACTTCAACGATATTCTCGTAATATATAAATTCTCCCTATCCTGTAAGAGTGACATTCGTAGTGGAGATCGATGAATTTCTTTATTAAACAAAGAAAGGGTAAGCACTGAAACATAGGAATGATCAAAGAGAGGCCTTAGCTGATGCTAATAAAGACAAAGAGAAAGAAGGTGGTGATGATGTGATTCTTTATGTACCTGTGCCTGTGTCGCTTGACAGGTATACCTATTAATCAGTTGACCTATCTCTATTTGTGTTTTCTTCTAGGTTGGCTGACCCTGGTCTTCTTTCAGTTTATGATATTCCCCGCTCGTCCGAGCTTTTGTAGGCCGAAGCAAATGTTTAGATGAGAAGAAGTCAGAGAAAAAGTCAAAACAAGAAGGACAAGAAAGTCTCTTCCACTCCTCTAGAGGTTGAGGATGAGAAAGTGATGGGGACAACGATGCTCGTTCAAGCTAAGATGACGACTGGCTGACTTACCGAACGGACACTTTGATCTTGATCGTGCAATCTAAGTCGTAATGAAGGACTATCACACTGAAATTGGTACTGAGACTATCCCTACCACTACCCTTTATCAAGCTAGTTTATAAGAGTTCTAGCTTTCCCAACCGGACAAACTTCTATGGAATCAAATTTCTTTCCCCTATTCTATTTATATGCGGTCCTAACCTTGCTATTCTTACTTCCACTAGCAAGAGAACTTCTACTCATAACATACCCCTAGGTATATAGTCTTACTTATTGATGCAAGATACTTTAACTTCCAAAGGAGCGGGGCAACTTGAGTTAGATAAGAGGCAGGGATGTAATTTCAAAGAGGCTCGACTGGACCCAAGAATCGCACAAAAAACAGGCCCCACTGTGATACCTCTTTATTCATTCGTCACACATCTGGGGATGGTATATACCTTCTTTTATATGTCGATGATATTTTTCTCATAGGTAGTGATCTACAGGGAATACTTGTTATTCTTTCATTCTTGCATGCTCATGAAAATATGAAAGACGCCGGGCCTTCTCCATGACTTTCTTGGTATGGAAGTGTATCGGCAGGGACACACTCTTATCCTTCATCAACAGAAATATGCCCTAGATCTCTTGCCTCGTGTAGATATGCTTGATTCTCATCCTTTGGCCACTCCTCTAACTATGGAAAAGGGCTAATTGAACTCTATCAAAGACCTCTATAATGTCTTCGAGGATAGTAAGTCAGTTTGATTTCTTCATATTCGTGAACCTAGGATTAGCATTCGATGGTTTCATTCCATTGACCGCCTCGTAATGAGGAGTTTTAGATCACATGTCGAGTTGGAAATATCGACGCATGCAGTAGGACAAAAATTTCTTCATTGGGAGAGCTAATACTAGAACTAACTAATAAAGAAAGGATGGTGACGGTGGCAAGTGTAGGCTTTGTTCGCCCTATTACTACTTCTCCAAAAGTTATTTCCCAAAGGCAGAATTTCTCAGAAGCAGAATGCTTTGTAATTGAAGACGAAGATAAAGAGTCAGCGAAGGGAAAAAGATGTCAAAACCTACCATTTCATTTAGGCTTAGTTCCCCTGTATAGTTTCCAGGGAGAAAAGAGAGGGAATGAAAATGCTTTTTGATCTTCTTAGTTCACCGTCTATCTTTCTCGGAGATTGGTTAATACTTATGCTTATGCTTATGGACTCAGGAAGAGAGTCATTGGGTAGGGAGCACATTATAGTTGGGGATTGAGTGAGTGAAGGTGCCAAGGTCGGTCACTCTCAGAGGCCCGGACATACCTGTGTGGCTAGCCCATCCCATCTACCCAGAACTAAGCAACGGTGGAAAAGTTAGGAATATCAATAGGTAGCTCGTTGAAGCTTAAACAGGCTTTTTCTTTGGCTTTTATACCTTTATTTGATGGAACTACATGAAAAAGAACAGTGCTAAAGAAGAAATCCACCCTGCCATAACCTAATCGTTTGGAATTCAACCTTTTAGTAGTGTATATAAACCAGAAGTAGTTATAGATGTAGACGATAAGTTATCGTCTTATCTTCATTTTATTTAAAGACCTTATAGGGGTGGTAATAAGAATTTAGATGACCTATGACTCCAGCATAAAAAAGAGCACATTAATCCTGGAGCTGTGGATAATTGAGAGAGCTAGCTCTAAGATCTTTTTTGTAGTTTCCCTTTAATAAATTGTACTTATTGGTTTTGCTGAGAAATGATTTGGAGAAGGATAGTGAACCATCCTTCAATCCAATCGTACTATATCTGTCTACGCCATCCTGCTAAGTAAGAAGGTAGCCTTCATTCAATAGAATACCATCCTAAAAGAGAATCAGTACTCGAGAATATAATGACTCTATCCTTCAAAAAAAGTCCTCATCTTCTGGAGGCCAAGCCTTTCTTGAAGAAGCCATCAATCCCTTGAAGATGTTGTCCATCTATTGCGACTCCTTAAATCCTATGTCTATCCTTAATGAAAGTCCAAACAATAAGGCATCCTTGTCAACAATCATATGGTAGCGGTTCCTTCAAGTAAGAAAAAGGTACTCTTTCCCACGTTTGGTGATTTCCCTTCTGTGTAGACTGCCTATTAGGCTTTCAGTCTTAGTACTATGGTAGCTGACCAGAAGAAAATCCATCTTCGTGGGTAAGCTATCGAACAATCTACTTACCATCACTCTGACAGTTAGAAAAGTACAAGTCTCTCTACCTCTAACTCCACATATAGTTTCCTATATCCCTGTGGAGCCGAACCATCTACTTCTCTAAGACCTATTCCCAGGGATCCAGATCAATATCCCTAGAGTGGGAAGGAAATTACCCCGTCCATCGATCTAATGCTTTTCCATATATCTCTGTGACCATCAAAAGTGGCATAAGAACCACCGGGATTCTATTTCTTTGATCTATCTACATCGTCCGAACCAAGTAGGTAGGCTCCATCTTATTCTATTTTTCCACTATCCAGGGTCGTATCCTACAGAACAAGGCCTTTTATTTCGGTGCTAGGTGAGGTTTGGAACCCTACCATCTATTCTATATGTATCTCAATTTCTTCGCACCTCTGCTTGGAAACCTCTATACAACGCCCCTTATTTTGTTCTAGCCGCTAACAATCTAACGATCTTCTTCCATATAATAAGATATATGCCTTCATCCCACAGACAATATAAGCGGGTGTGAAAGCCCATCTGCATTTTCCAATGACTTGAAAGAAAGCGTTCTTCTCAAAGAAAAGCTTGAACAACGGATAACAGAACTTTATGCAACACTTGCACCTCACTCTTATAGTCTATCATTCTTCTTATGGTTAGGGGTAGCAAGACCTGAAAGAAGCGTTAAAGAATCAAAGGGAAAAAAGAACAAGAAGTCCATTTATCTCTACCTCATATCATCAATTTACCGCACAATATTTACAGTTCACTTCTTCATACTATCGATTAACAGAAGAGGGATATGGTTTAACCCTGGTCTACAGGCTCTCGATCTTTATCTACAGGGTGCTTTTAAC
>NW_025884394.1:0-3854 GCF_002878395.1 Capsicum annuum
TCTTTGTCTCATCTTCGTAGCTGATCTAGTAATTTATTTAAACATCCATTGAAGTTGTCAAGTAGATTCTCATATGATGGTTAATATCTCTGATCCAATTTTCCACCGACTTACTTTTCCTTTGTCTGATGTTTAGGTGTGGATTTTAAGATTAAAACGCTCACTGTTAGTGGGAAAAGACTGAAGCTTACCATTTGGGATACAGGTAACAACTAAAATAGCGTCTAGACTCGGGAATTTAGCTTACTTTTCTACAAGTGTTATTTCCACGACTTGAACCAGTGACTTTATGATCACACTGTGTCAACTTGTACGGTGGTGCCAAGGCTCCCTTTTCCTATTTTTTTTTTCATAAGAAGCATTGATCTGTGCTAACTTTGTTGACATATTTCGACATTCCTCTAAGAGGCTTTGTGTACTCTTTAATTCTTGAATGCGTTCCTAACTATTATGTTTACATATGTTCAAATTTTGTTTACTGTCTATGATGTAACAAGAAGAGAAACCTTCACAAACTTGTCTGATGTGTGGGCAAAAGAGGTGGAGCTGTATAGTAATAATCAGGATTGTGTAAAGATGCTGGTTGGAAATAAAGTTGACAGAGTATGTTCTTTGTAAAGTTGAATATGCTTGCGTCTTTCTAACTCTCGTTGAATTGTGTTGGAGTCTATTCATTTTGTTTCTTGAATACTAGGAGACATTATTTCGTAAAGACAATAGGTAAATTAAGATGTCGATATCACCTCTTCAAATGGATGTACTTCATCTTGTCGTGGAATATGGGAGCTTTCGTAATGGTTATAATAGGAAGTCATGAAGACCATGATTAGGAGAGTATACATTGACGTTGATCTTTAGCACTAACATAACGATGCAGTCCATTATTGGTGCTTGAATAAATTCTGCATGAAGCCTGTAAACGAACTTTTGTTCTTACTTTACTATATTGGCTTATCAGGAATCTGAGAGAGCTGTGACAAGGGAAGAGGCATTGCCTTAGCAAAGGAACTTGGAGGTCTATTTCTTGAATGTAGTGCTAAAACTCGACAAAATGTGCAAAACTGCTTTGAAGAGCTTGCCTTAAAGGTAAATGATACATTCATGACTTCTCTGTAGCAACAACAACAAATCCAGTATATTCCCACATAATGGTGGGGTCTAGGGAGGGTAGAATTACTCAGTCCATACCACTACCTCTGAAGAAGTAGAGAGTCTGTTTCCGATAGACCCCCGGCTCAAGACACAATGACAGTAAATTAAATCATCATATAACAAGAAACAAGATATAATAACAGGGATACAACACTCACAAGGAAATACTACTATATACAAACACACCAAAGGCACACACCTCCCCCCAACCTACCCAACTAGAAACTCCAACCTATGTACAAAGCCCTACGACTACTAGCCACGCTACCCCAAAGTACTCCTAACCACTGACTATGAACTCATCCACACACACTATCCCTCTATCTTAATATGCGTCCTCCATACCTTCCTATCTAGGGTCATGTCTTCAGTAAGCTGTAACTACTCCATGTCACGTCTAATCACAAAATATGTTGTTGTCAAGTTTGCATCATTTACAAACTAACATGGTCTGCTGGTTATTAGTGTAACATTATTTTCTTGGTGCACCCAGTTACCTTTTAGATATCAAAAGCTATAACAACAACATACCCAGTGTAATCCCACAAGTGGGGTCTTGGGAGGGTAGTGCGTACGCAGACCTTAGCCATGCCTTGGGATGTAAATATTATTGAAAATCTCTCATAAAATATCATTCTGATAGCAATATCGGAGTTGTAGCCTTTTGCTCCCATCGGGCATCTCTCTTGTTTCCCGGTTGTAGTGTATATATACTCCCCTGCTTTTATCAGTCAGTTTACTAGTGTGATTTATTCTGAAGATATGTTGTGTTCTACACTTGAAAACAGTGTCGCATACTAGACAGGTAGCATATGACTAATCAACTCTCAAGATTATGAACCCATACGACCGATTGTTTCTCAACTTAATGTCCTTGACCTTTAGCTTGATAAACGTTGCAGTCTTACAGTTCTGATCTAGTTGCTATATAGAACTGGATTCATTTGGTCAACAGTTCTTCACTTAACAAGCGTCTCTACTTCTAAGGTAGGGTAAGGTCTGCGTATGCTCTATCCCTGCCAGACCCCACCGGATATGTTGTTGTATATATTTTCAGGATTAACGTTTTCATCGATTTTCTAACTGGACTATTGCATATTCAGATAATGGAGGTGCCTAGTCTCCTGGAAGAAGGATCGACTGTCGGGAAGAGAAATATCTTGAAACAGAAAAAAGAACACCAAACACAACAAGGTGGTGGTTGTTGCTCATAAAACGCGTCAAACTCTAGGACTTCAAAATGACAAATGTGTGAACTAGATGGTGCATATCACATATGTATATGTTGTTTTCTTTTCTTCTTTACTGTTTTTTTTTTATCCTTGCTGCTTTGAAAGTGGTTAGAAGTGTCATGTAAAGTAATTGGTCGATGTGGTTATTGATCAATGTTCTTGTTTATATTTGCCAGATTGCTATCAAATTGGGCGTTTTTCATTATTATTAATGTGCATTTTCATCACCAATTACCTTTGCGAACCCAGGATGAAGAGTGTTGGAGTCCCACATAGGAGGATTAAATGGTCCTTGGTCTCCTCCTTATATGGTCTTGGTCAATCCCGGGGGCGGGAGGGGGGGGGGGGGCGTTGGGTCTAACTCAACCTCAAAAGCTAGCTCATAAGGGGAGGATTGACCGCAACACGAAACAATGTACTGGGTGGGCCTGAGGATTGCCCAAGCCTTGTAAGGAGGCCAAAGACCCTTTAATCTACCGATGTGGGACTCCAACAAAGAAATGTATAATTAGACGACATTATACATTATATCGTGGAAGTTCAAGCAAAAATGACTAAACTTCAACTACGCGTGCCTGGATAAACTTCAACATGCCTAACATGGTGTTTAGTTTGCATTTTATAAACCCGCATAACTAATACCTATATAAGTTTTAGAAAACCTATGTAATATTTTACGTAGAATTGAAGATAGAATAACTTGAACATGAATAATTAAGCCCCGCATAAAATAACACTACATAGATTTTCTCATAACTAATCACCGTGTTATTAATACATGCATAATCTAACCAGCTACCAAATGACTCTCAAGATCTTTTCAAAGAAATTACAAAAAGTATTGATAATTAGAATACTTCTATGTACTTTCACTAAATATGCAAATTCATTTCAATACATCTAAGGTATCGATGTCAAAATTCACCCCAAAAATAATCCCAATACTCCCTCCAAATTCTAACTTCAAAAACAATCCTTTGAGATGAAGGAGGGTAATAAAAGTAAACAAAAAGAGGACTAGTTCTTTCCTTACCATGAGGACCTATAAGGACGACCAATTTCAATGCCGATCGCGCCATCTAAGAGTATGCAAGCTTCACTTTCAAGCTCAACAACCTCAGATGGTGTCTGCAACAACCACAAGTCAAACGAGCCATATCGAATTAATCAGACATGAAAAAATTAATCTAATTTGAGCATTTCAACTTAAATGAATGATGTAGGGATAAGTTCTGCGTACACACCACCCTCCGTAGACTCCACTTGTGGGATAACACGGGGTATTGATGTACAAGACACTGTAAGGAACATATTCATTAACTAATTTCCAAGATAAATCACCAGCAGGGAATCGAGCAGCCCGGTGCACTAAAGCTCCAGCTATACGCAGGGTCCAAGGAAGGGCTCGACCACAAGGGTGTACTGTACGCAGCCTTACCTTGCATTTCTGCCATAGGCTGTTTCCAAAGC
>NW_025884395.1:0-1433 GCF_002878395.1 Capsicum annuum
CAAACCAAGAATGGTCGATTTTTTTTGCAAACGCCAAACCAACCAAACCAAACCATAAGTCAGTTTTTTCTCGGTTTGGTTTGGTTCTTCGGTTTGATTTGACTTGACGATTTGATCTGTACACCCCTAAATTGAAAAGTAAAAGATTAAGAAAAGTATTTCATAAAAGACTCCTATATACGTGAATATATGCATTTCCTTTTGCTTTATCTTTTCTATTTTTCTTTTAAAAAATATAAATTTAATTCCATAATATATAATTTTGTCATAAATAATTGACTCTCTATAACTTTTTTTCCATTTAAATCTATCAACGAAAACCATAAATACCACCCAAAATATACCATTATAGTGCAACACATAAATCAAAATTTTTCCAATGGCTTTGTTCAGGTCCTACTCATGTCTTCTCTTGGTATTTCTAGCTATTACTGATTTGGCTTTTGCAAGGAACTTTGGTACATCATTTTTTCCATTCATCTTGCTCATTTTATATAAAAAAAACATGTTATACTGATTTACACTTAAGTCGAAGGTCTTTCGAAAACAATCTTTCTACTACCATCAAGTAGTGGTAATCTCTACCTTCATGAGGTAGTGGTAAGATCTGAATACAATCTATCATCCCCATATATTACATATTGTTGTTTGTTATTTTATATTGATTACCTCCACGAGGTAGTGATCAGAACTGCATACACTGTACCTTTCCAGACCCCAGTTATTGTCATCGTTATTTTATATTGATTACCTCTATGAGATTGTGATAAGGTTTATGCACACTACCTTTTCGGACCTCATTGATTGTCGTCGTTATTTTATATTGATTTATACTATTTAAAAAAATTGTGTATTAATTTTATTATTTATTTATTTTATGTTTTGTATGAACAGATGGAAAAGTTAGTGAGTTGCTATGAGATATGCACTGATGCATCTACCAACGACAAGTGTTTGGCGTTTTGTATACAAACATTATATTTAACTAACAATATATTCTTAAGCATAAAAGCAAGCCAAAAGGTCTACGAAGAAAATTCACCAATAGAACAAGAAAAACTCAATCAAAAGTTCTCATATCGATATATATCAAACTTACAATAATAAAATTAACTTGAGCCGTGAACTTTAAAATTTTCGTGAACTTCAAGAGTCGTACCAAAAAAAATAAAATAATAGAATAAATACTCTTAATTAGTGTAGAAATTATCTTAGAATTTTATTTAAAGAAAATAATAAAAAGAAAATGTTCAATATTGACATAAGAATAAGTATGATACTAGGAGTCAAACTTTTGGTTGGTTAATTTGTAACAACCTGAAAATTTGATGAAATATGTGAAATTTGTGATTTTATATGATTTGACTATTTTACCCCTTTCCGTAGTTGCATTATGGTATTTTTGGGTGTGGAAGTGGTTGACATGATTTTTG
>NW_025884396.1:0-1258 GCF_002878395.1 Capsicum annuum
TAACCGGCTAGACTGAACAAACAATAACTTAACTTGGCCCCATAAACAGAAAGGTTTAATCAACACACAACACACATCAAGCAATACCCATAACCTATACCTTTGTAGACCACAATAAGACTCATAGATATAGGAACCAAACAATATACTAGTGATAAGAAATGCACTTACATGTATGAATGTAAAGTAAATCCATGATACCATAACCAATTCAAGTACCATAATGGGACCCATTGTATACATTTCTCCAGCTCAGTGGTGTATTACCCCATGAAATTTTTCATTGAAATTTTGTGCATAAACGTGTTGGGTTCTATCTTCTAGAATGAATTATAAATTTTCTGTGTGGAATGTCTTAGATTATGACCCACCATTGTGTAGAGTATCAAATAATCTTTCCAACGATATGTGGATCATCCAAAATAGGCACCCGAATAGTAGTGAATAGTAAAACGTGCAGGAAAAAGTATTAAGGCCTGATGTATTTTTTCTCCAACTTTAAATGATCATAACTCCTTGTACATAATGATATAGGTGATCTACTATATATCAAAGGAAAGCTCTGCGAGTCCTCTTTCTAATGAAACTGGTTTCATCCAATTTGTCAATCGGAGAAAAAAGTTATTGTCGATCTACTTCAGCCTGTCAAAATTGAATTTTTAGGTCAACTTCAAATAATCATAACTCCTCGTACACAATGATTTAGGTGAGATACTATATATCAACGGAAAGATATAAGAGTCCTCTTTCTAATAAAATTAGTTTCATCCAATGTGGATATCAGAGTAAAACGTTATGGTTAAGCTACTTCAAACTCTCAAAACAGTCCACCAAATGAAAGATTTGAGAATTTTTTGATTTTTAGGGGCGTTTTTGTCATTCGCCCTCACCCAAAATCCGTCCAAACCCTATATTAAAACCTATTAGAAGCATTATATGTTATATTTCATCAAATTCCCTCAAAAAGAAAACCTTAAGCTCCTACATCCAACTTCAAGAACCTCCAAAGTTCACCATTAATTTTGCAAATTCATTAAAGATTCCAAGTTCTTAGTTCAAGAACTCCAAGAACCACCATTCAAAGGAATGATTAACATCTCAAAAACGAGTATCGATCTAAAGTTCATCATTCAAGGTATGTGGGATTTTTCGACAAGAACTCTCTTTCGTTCTTGTGCCCAAAAGTAATTTTCTTTACAAAGGCATGATTTTTATTTGATTTTTATGAATTTGAAGCATGAACCCATATCTTATGATA
>NW_025884396.1:1358-4211 GCF_002878395.1 Capsicum annuum
CAACTTCAAGAACCTCCAAAGTTCACCATTAATTTTGCAAATTCATTAAAGATTCCAAGTTCTTAGTTCAAGAACTCCAAGAACCACCATTCAAAGGAATGATTAACATCTCAAAAACGAGTATCGATCTAAAGTTCATCATTCAAGGTATGTGGGATTTTTCGACAAGAACTCTCTTTCGTTCTTGTGCCCAAAAGTAATTTTCTTTACAAAGGCATGATTTTTATTTGATTTTTATGAATTTGAAGCATGAACCCATATCTTATGATGATTATTATGAAATCTTAATGTTTATGATTTTTGAAAGATGAATTTACATGTATGAAGATATAAAGCATGAATCCTGAACGATATTTATCATGATTTTGATATTTGGGTCATGAATTCCCATTGGAAATTGTATTTACGTTGATGTTAAATATTTGAGATATTTTGAATGATTTGACCTTTTGGTCTTAATGGATTTGTTTTGAACTCGACTGTGAAAGAAATCCACAACGTGGTTGATTTTGATAGATGGGAAGCATGATGGCTCCCGATGTATTTTTATATATTATTGAAATTATTTTCTTGTGGATTGTCTTTGAAATGATCTGAGCTAAGTCCAGGAGAAATATTTAGCACCGAGTGGGAGATATAAAGCGACCTTACTTCCCTAGAACTATGTACCCCTGTAGGAGTGAGCCTGAGGCTGATTTATATAGTGATCACTAGTTTGTGTGGATTTGATATCGATAGTCCTACTCTTATAAAAAGGATAGGACGACTCTCCCCAACACGGTTTGTACATTGGACTCCATGTAGCTCACATGGTTTATGTCGATTATAGGATCTCCCAGTGTGTGTGTGTTTCCTTGTGTCTATGGTGAATGGTGAAGTGATTTGAAAGTGGAATTGTGAAAGTTATTCTTTTGAAAGATTTAAATGATATTTACATTATGAGAATTGGTATTCTTGATGAACTAAAAGTGATTGACAAATTATATGATGACTCGTATGTGTTATTGTACTTATTTCATCCTTTCATGATTATGATGATTTTCTTTGGGCTATATGAGTCTTTCATACATCCTGCATATTTCTTATAAATATTTATGATGATAATGTTTATACAACTGCATACACCCCCATATACTTGGTTCCTTTCCATGGTACTAACCTATATATTTGGATGTGAGCTGCATTTTCTTAGAATATAGGTTCAGGTGCTCAGTTCTAAGTTCGACAGTAATTCTTCAGGCACGCTGTTCTACATCCTCAGTTGTGGTAAGTCCTCATGTTCCAAGGACGTGATGTATGATGTTGGTTTCACGGAATTGTTTACATTTGATAACTGAGTATGAGTCAGTTGGGGCATATCTCAATGGCTCGCTGGTTTTATTGATTTTCTTAGAGGCTTGTCAAACTAATATAGATGTTGGGAGTTGACTAATAAGTTATATTTTTTTATCTTTCTAAAATTTTTTTATTTTTGGATGATGATTACTCTGTTGATATTTGAGGGTTATTTATGGAAACGCCATTGATTTATGCTGAACTGAATGAAAATGGCTCAAAGGGTTAGCTTGGGGCTACTTGTAGCCTCAAGTATTGTGTGATGCTCCGAGACCCATTTTCTGCGGCATTACAAACTTGGTATCAATGTCTAAGGTTTTAAGGTGTCCTAGGGAGTCTGACAAGTCGCATTAAGTAGAGTCTTAGTCATCGATGTGTAGTACGCCACATCTATGATCAAGAGGCTTTAAGACATTTTAGGAAAAAGTGTGATTCTTTCTTTTAGAAGTCTATCATGCTTAAAGTCTCTCTCTCTGCTAGTGATTCGTGCTATCCTCTTTCAGAAATATGTCTCCATGTCGAGCGAGAAGAAATAATAATGGTAAGCAACATTAACCCATTGACCTATTGAATGAAAATGTATCTCATGCTGAATTTCAGGCATTGGCCCAAGCTGTTACTGCAAATGTTTAGGCGAACCCGGCCCCGGCTCTACAGAAATAGGCTAGGATCCGTGACTTCATGCAGATAAATCCGCCAGAATTCTATGGGTCTAAGTCTGATGAGGATCCACGATTATTTCTAGAGGAGGTGTGGAAGATTACTCATGTGATGCATATAGCTGAGGAACATAGTGTGGAGTTGGCTGCGTATAGCTTGAAAAACCTTTCTTATGATTGGGTTGTTGCTTGAAGGAAAGGTAGAGGTGAAGGAGTTGTCCCTACCACTTGGCAAGAGTTCCAGGATGCATTCCTAGATAGGTTTTTCCCTTTGGAGATAAGAGAGGCAAAGGTGGAAGAGTTTATGAACCTGCGATAGGGCTCTATTACTATTAGGGAGTACTATCTAAAGTTCAATCAGTTGGCCAAGTATGCTTCTAACTTAGTGGCTGATAATCGGGCTAGTATGAGTAAGTTTGTGACTTGAGTGTCTAGTTATGTGGTTAAGGAGTTTAGGTCTGCTATGTTGAATAGTGAGATGAATCTTTCTAGGTTGATGACTCATGCCTAATAGATTGAGGCAAACAATATTAAAGAGATAGATAGAATGAGAGAGAATAAGAGACCTATGTTCGAGCAGCACACACAGGGTCAAACTAGATCACAGGGAGAGAGTGGCCCTCAATATCAGGATCATTCATCTATGCCAGCACCATCATCTGCTAGTGCTCCTATGCCTAAAGGTAGGCAGGAGAAAGGTAGCAAGTCATATGCATCCAGGTCCCAATACAGTGCTGGCAGTAATCTAAATCATCCCCTGTGTCCTAAGTGTTGTAGGGCTCATTTGGGTAAGTGTTGGGGTGAGAAGAAGGGTTATTTTCGGTGTGGTGATATGGGTCACAGAGTTAGAGATTGTCCA
>NW_025884397.1:0-1770 GCF_002878395.1 Capsicum annuum
ACTGGGGTTATCACTAAGACAAGCAGCACTTAGAATGAGAGATTAAACACAACATTAAGAAGTGCAAGACACAAAACACAATATCGCAAAGAAGTACCCTTTCATTTAAGAGTAAAATACAATTTACATTAATCCAGTACTTAAGAGCATAAGATGAGACAATTGGTGTACACAAAAACAAGGATCAAAGGGTACTAAGAGGAAGGAGTTAGAGTAGATGGGAGGAGTTGGGTCAGCCTGCGAATAGTTTCAACATTATCAGCTCATTCACGAGCAAGATTAGCCTGAAAGACATCTATGGGAACAAGAAGAGTCATTCTCTCAGCCTCATGAGTAGCTTCCAGCTCAGCAGTCTTTATAGCGAGGGCATTCCTCATTCGTTGCAAAGGATTTCCAACACACCTCATAAAACTATGTAGAACAACATGGTTCACAGTGCTAATGGAGTCCTTTGTGGTCTGTAAAAACCATACTTGAACAGGGATTGAGTAATATTTAAACACTAGAGCAAGCCAAAAATCATAAGGAAGAGCATGCCCTTTATCATCTTTGAGTAAAATATGATGCATGTGCTTTATCACAACCTAGAAAGATCAATTTTCACTTCAGTATCAAGAAGTTCCATGAGAGTGAGATCAAGAAAGTTAGCCTCAATATGGTGTTCCTTTCAAGGGATAATCATTTTGTGAACCATATCAAAGTATAATTGATGAAAAGGAGACATCTCACGCTTAAAAACTCTACGATGGTGAACAAGATGTAGGTCAATAGAGAACTTCCTAGAAATTTCTAAGCAGATGCCAAATTGTCAAGAGGGGGCCATTCAAACTTCACATAATGCCCCCATCCCTCAATAGGAATATCAAGAATTCTGGCTATGTCCTCAATAACCAGGTGAATTGATACTCCCCTCACAGTAGTGAAGAATAAGTCCCCTCTCTCAGTTCCATCGATGTAAACTTCATACACCTCAGATTTTTCAAATTTTCTTTGAACTGAGAACTGAGAGAATTGATTTTTGAAATTTGTCCAAGTAGAAAAATCAGATAATTTGATTGGGATACTGGGAGGAATAAAAAATTCAGTGTTTGTAGTTAGATAAATAATAAGTTTGGAGGATGTGGATTAATTATGAGAATTTGATTTTGGAGAGTCAGGCGAAGAGGAAGAGGCCATGAGTATATTGGAATAAGAAATTGATAAGGAACAAAAGGAAAAATGAAAGAACTTTGATTTGTGATAAGCGAGAAGGCTGATGATGGAACATATTTAAAGAGGATAAAGATCAAAAGTTGAAACTTAAAGGGGAGATAGTAATTGTGTTTAGAAAGGAGATGATATGAAAGTGGCAGTGTGTGGTGATGGGAAAACGGTGTCAGTTTTTTGAAAATTTTGGATTCTTGGTATTTGGCAGTTATATTAAGTATTAGGAAAATTAATACTTGGACCATATATGCTCAACTGTTTTAACTTATGTAGTTTAAGTAGGCAATGTAAAATCATACCTGATACTAAAAGTCATGGACATGTTTGCTTGTATGATCCAGTATCTGTACACAAATTAATACATAGTTTAATCAAGTCAATAAAAATTCAAAACTTAGGACACAATCAAATTTGCAAGACTGAGTTAATCAACAACCATAGCCAAAAATATAAACACGAACAAGAAATTCTAGTAAATCATTGTAGAAAATTTATGCAATTTTAATCATCCCCAATTCTAACCTATTCTTTTCAAAATGCTCCCTACTTAATGTCTTACTGTAA
>NW_025884398.1:0-2039 GCF_002878395.1 Capsicum annuum
CTTTGATACCAAATGATACAAAAGTGAGTGTGTACCAAGAGAGTCAAGCCAACACAAGAATAACAAGATGAACAACAACAATGCTAGTGAATCGAAATAGGCCACACACAGCTTCACTAGAATTCAAGGTTTACAAAAAATGACAAAATGATAGAGATAACAAGATTACAATAACAACAACAAGAGGAAAAAAGTGGCAGCAACTATAGTGAATCAAAAATGGCCCCACACGGCTTCACTATGTTACCACACAAACAACAAGATTACAAATTAAAGATAGTCACTTAACATACAATATTCAAGAATCTAAGAACCCTAACAACATGAAAGGACCCTAATACTAAAGAATATTATTACCAAAATCTTACTTGGACCAAGAGGAACTCAATGACTTCAAGATCCTATTTCTAGCCAAGATCCAACCCAAGTGTCACTCCAATTGGGAATTTCGGTTTTGAGCTTCTCCAATGGAAGAGAGAAGTTCAAAATATTACAAGTCTTGTGTTCTCAAAATATCATGAATGAACTAAATCCAAAATAACCCTAACACTATCTATTTATATTAGTCCACAAAGGGAGATAACAAATGACCATTCTACCCTTGCCAAGGGGTGGCCTTGGAGTGTAAGTTTATTACACTTCAAGGCTCCTCTTCACACTTAAAAACATTTAATCCATTGAAAGGCTCAAGTACCAACTCACATACGGCCATTTTCATGAACATAGCTTGGAGTTTTTGTAACTCCCGAGCTTGGCTACGTGTGAATGATCGTGAACTTGTTGGACAGCTTGTAGAACTTGTTGGAAAACTTGGTACACCGGTATCACATGCCCAACATTGGATTCAGCAGATTTTCAAGTATGGAACAGATGTAATGGCATGGTCACATCCTGGATCATGAATTCACTCTCTAAGGACATAGTTGGCAGTGTAATTTATTCAAAAACTATACAAGAGCTTTGGACCAGCCTTGAGCATAGGTTTGGTCAGTCCAATGGTGCTAAGCTTTATCATCTGCAAAAGGAGCTTAGTAGCTTAAATCAAGGAACAAATAGCATAGCAGGATAATTCACTATACTCAAACAATTATGGGATGAACTAGATTCTCTTAATTCTAATATTCAGTGTAGTTGAGTGTGTATGTGTGAAGGTAAGCTCAAACTAAAGAAATCCTTAGAGGATGAGAGGTTGATACAGTTTGTCATAGGTCTTAATGATACCTATTCTCAAGATATAAGCAACATTCTCATGATCAACTCATTACCTAACATCAATCTTGCTTACTCTTTAATTTTGCAAGATGAGAACCAAAGGGAATCTTATTTCAACCCTGTGAGTTCTGCAGATTCATCCGCCTTCATGACAAGAAATATTAAGAATTAGAAGGCAGAGAAACATTCACAAAAGTTTATACCATCAACTCCTCACAGATCTGGGAATTTTTATCCCAGATCTGCACCTCCTTAGGTTCAATAACAGAGGTTCACCAAACAGCTTTCAAAGCTCAAAGAAAAAAAAGGGAAAATACAACCCAAATGTCTCTTGTGCTTATTGTGGAAAGTAGGGACATCTGGAAGTAGATTGTTAGACTGATTGGATTTCCTGAGAATTTTCAGTTCACAAATGATAGGGGTTCTCAAAATCAGATAAGGGAAATAATGCTACGATGAAAGATGCAGTGCAAAAACAAGCTATTGAATCTAAGATACCTTTCAGCAAGGAACAATATTTTTAATTTGTTCAGATGTTCAAACTGATGAAGATAGAAGAAGGTTCAAATTCAGGGATTGACATCAATGCTAATTCTATAGCTCGTACAATTTCTAAGCATCTTGGTTCATGTTTTTCTGTCCAAAACTCTAGCACCTAGATCAGAGATTTAGGTGCATCAGAACAGATATGTTTCAATTCATCTTCCTTTGCTTCCATAAACTGTCTTCAATTTTCTTTAACTGTCAATCTTCCTAATTGTCTTCAGTTACTCATATAGATATAGTAGCCATATTTTTTTATTTGATTCTAGAAAATGTGTTATATG
>NW_025884399.1:0-1099 GCF_002878395.1 Capsicum annuum
GATTCTTATTAACCTATTATTAAGCTAATACCTAAAATTCATCAGTGTTTCAGTTCAACTTAATACACTTTATTATTCTGAGACGGTTAAAAATTATATCTTTTAAAACTTTAAAAAATAATTAAGATCAATTCGGACCAAATTAACAATTTCAAAACTTGTCATTCTTTTCCAAAAATACAAATAAACCCATAAAAATCATCCATTCACGGGAAAAATGTTTCGTCATTTCAAATCTTGAGTTCTCGCTCTTTCCTTTCTTTCTCAACAATACAGAGAACAACCACTCAATATATTGCTCAACCCTTCAAAACGAATCAATTTTCTTCTCACTTTCAACCACATAGTTGTTATTTTCGACTTCATTCTCGCTTCTATCTGTTGTTTTCTCTTTCTTCACAGGTAATAAAGTTTGAGAAGAGTTCTACATTTGTTCTTTATTCTAAAAATTAAAATTTTTAGTTAATGATGAAAAAGAAGACTTTTAGTTGTATTATCTTTGAGAATGGGTTAACAATTTTAAGTTTTGATGCTAAAAACACAGAAAGAACCCAAGAAAACTCTAGTTTTTGGCATGCGGTTTCATTGGCTGTCAGGGTATTGTTGGACGGTGTTTGTGTTATTGTTGGTGGTTTCGGTATTGGTGGTCTTGGTGGTGGCGTCGGCGGTCTTGGTGGTGGTATTAGTGGCATTGGTGGTGGTGGTGGTGGTCTTGGTGTCCTTGGTATAGGTATTGGTGGCATTGTGGTATTGGTGGTGGTTTTGGTGGTCTTGTGGCATTGGTGTTAGTGTTGGTGGTGGTCTTGGGGATCTATCTATTGCAACAGGTGGAAATCTATTGGGAGATATTAAATAGGTATTTAAACAAATTCTCCATCTATTCCAACTGATGGGTTACCCGTTGGAATATTTTTTTGTAATGTGGCGTATAATAATTTATTGAAATTTGTCTTACCTTTTTCTAAAAAATATTATGTAGACATCAAATGTAATGTATTTTTTGTTTTTTTGTTGTTTGTAGTGAAAAGATGTCTCCCAAAAGAAAAGAAACTAAAAGTGCATCAACTTCTGACCACCCAACAAAAAAGGCTAGAGTACA
>NW_025884400.1:0-3283 GCF_002878395.1 Capsicum annuum
TCAAATCTCAATTCTCAAATATTCAATATATTTAATTTCCTAAAGTGCTCACTTTAAATTTTTAATTTTGCGTTTACAAAGTACGAGTGGAAGTTTCTAAATTTGCAACCTTTGGATACTTTCAAAATTTGGTATTGTCGTTCCATCTCTTACGTTTAATTTTTATTTATTGTATTAATTATTGAATATTTAATTTTATTATATTTGTGTATTTTGAATTTTTTTAGTTTAATTTAATTTATACTGTGGATAAATTAAGAAACCTCGATACTAAAGGTGTTAAATTTTTTTGTTCCGGAAAAGGTAGTGGTAGTAAAAAGTGAATTACTAGTGGTAGAGGTACTTCAAGTAGTATATATAACCGTGTGCCTTTGCCTCCGGTACCGCTTGGTACACCTTTTGAGGAAGAAATAGGTGTAGGTACTCACGATATGGATTATGTAGAAGCTCAGGAAAATTACAGTATAGAAGAAGAAAATGAAGTAGATGCGGTTAATTTAAACGAAGATGATGAAAGTATTGATGAGACACCCGCAGTAGGAAATGCTAACGTTAGATCTGAATCGGTTAATCTACCTTCCCGTCCTCCCCGTGCCCCAAGACCTCGTAAAACAACTAGTATTGCATGATAATTTTTTAACGTATATCAAATACTGAGGTGCAATACAATATTTGTCAACAAATATATAAACATAAAAGCGGAGGCAAGCAAGGGGGTACGGGTACGTTAATGATACATATAGGTGATGCTCACAAAAGAGAGTTAGAAATTGCACGAGGTGGTGGGGATGTTGATGGGCCAACACAAACTAGAATGGACCCAGCAACCGGTCAGGTAACGAAGAAGTACAATAAATTGAGGGACCGGGAAGAAATAGCTAAAATGGTTGTTATGGGGTGTTTGCCTTTTAGTTTTCCTTTTTCTGATGCCTTTATTCATTATATTCAAGCTATTTATAATCCTATGTTTAATGGTGTTCCTAGAAGTACTTGTCGATCTGATATTTTTAGACTTTATTCACAATATTATTTTTATTTATCAACATTGTTAAAAAATATTCAATGTAGATTGTCCCTAACTTCTGATCTTGGTCGTACTGTAAATAAAAATGATTATTTAACCGTCACTTGTCACTGGATAGATAGTAATTTTGTGATGCAAAAACATATTCTTGCTTTTTTATATGATGAAGAACGTAAACATACTAGAGATTTTATTGCTGTTCTATTGTTAAAGTTGCCGGATTTTATGGTATCGAAAATAAAATCTTATGTATTATTTTTGATAATGCTTCTAACAACAAGACTGCTATAAAAAAAATAAAATCTATTGTATCTCCGTCGTTGCCTGAAATTTTTCATATTAAGTGTGCATGTCATATATATAATTTAATTGTAAAAGATGGTCTTGAATTTTTTGAGCTTTATATTGAAAAAATTCGTCTTGCTGTTGGTTTTATTCAAGAAAATAATCGGAGAAAAAGAATTAGTGAATTTAAAATTAAATGTCAAGAAAATAGACTTGCACCAATATTGATGCCTGAGGAAATTGATATTAGATGCAATTCTACATATGATTTTTTAAAAACTTGTTATAAATATATAGTTCATATTACACTAGCTTTTAACCAATATTGCGGTTCATTTACAGATTCTGCTGATTGCATGCTACATGATTCTGATTGGGTTGTAATTAGTGATCTTGTTAAGTTTTTAGAAAAATTTTATGTAGCTACGGTTGAATTTTTCGGTGCGTAATATCCTACTGTTTGTAATATTTTGGGATTTATAGCCGATATTTCTGATTTGCTTAAAGAATATAAAAATAAAGATGGTTATAAAGAAGCTGTTGATGCCATGTTTACTAAATTTAAAAAATATTTTTTCCCGATTCCCCCTATTTACTTGGTTGGTTCTATATTAAATTCGTGCATTAAATATAATACTATGTGCCACTTTAGTACTATTATTTATGCTAATTTAGAAATAAATACTAACAATGATTCTGAATCTGAAAAAGTAGAGCCTGATTTGTGGATGACTATGAGTGATGCGAATGGATACATAGAAAAATTATATAATCACTATGCTGATTTATTTGACTTAGCCGTACCTATTAATATCACTCCAACTGTCGCTCCTCATCCTCCCGAGGAGCCATCATCTTCTAAAAGGCCGGCATATAGTGATTTTCCGGATTCTTTTTATGATTTACCTTGTTGGAACAGTGTTGATGAGAGAACTTACACCTCAATTTATCGGGAAGAGTTGAAATATTATCTTCGGTCGCCGCCAGAGGATCGCAGACGACGGATCAACACGTTGGATTGAAACACAATATCCCGTGCTTTCAAGATTAGCTAGAGACATCTTGAATGTTCTAATGTCAACCGTTGCATCAAAGAGCGCCTTTAGTCAGGGACGACAACAGCTTGGAGACAACTGACACTCATTGGGAAACAATGCAATGAATGTTCAAGTTTGCCTCAGAGATTGGATCAGAGCAGAAATAAGAAATCAAGGAATGGAATCGTAGCCGAGCGACTAGCTGAAACGTGAAGAAATTATGTCTTCACGCGAGAACTCAGCAGAATCAAGTCTAATGCATGATTTTACCCCCATTGACTTTGACTGTCCTATGCAAGTTCCCATTAATATTCACATGAATGAGTTGAAAAAAATGATGCATAATTTGTATATTTTTCATTCATGTAAATTATAAATTTTGGATCATTTTGCAAATCGCAATCAATAAAATTCAACATTCATTCACTCCTCCTTAGTCCTTACTTTATAATTTTTTTCATTTAATGATTTAAATTGAATTTCTAGTTTAAATTTAAAACTTACTTCTAATATATTATTAATTTATTATATTAAGTAGCATATGTTTGATATATTTGTGTATATATCTTCTATAGATGTGTATATTTAATGTATAAATGCGTATATGTTTTATAAATTAGTATATAACTCGATATATATTGTAGTATATACATATATTGTGGTATATGTTTTACTTAAGCTAGTACATATATATTGAATGGTGCATATATTTGTGTATATATATTCTATATACGTGTATATTTAATGTATACATATGTTTATGTTTTATAAATTAGTATATAACTATATATATTGTAGTATATATGTGTATATATCTTCTATAGACGTATATATTTAATGTATAATGTGTATATGTTATATAAATTAGTATATAGCTATATATATATATATATATATATATATTGTAGTATATGTTTTACTTAAACTAGTACATATA
>NW_025884401.1:0-1713 GCF_002878395.1 Capsicum annuum
AAAAGGATTTTCCAAAGGTGACTTGGCACACCGGATTATGCCAAGTGGCGACTCTGAATAAAAAATGCAAATAATCCCTTTCCGAAACAAAATTTTCATTTCTTGTCACTTAAATAATAAAGCCCTTTCGAACTTTTAAAATATACATCTTTTGGAGTACATAAAAAAGGGGTGTGACAGGTAGGCTCCACATTTGTTCATCTTTGTAAGCAGTTGATGGATTATCAATGTGATATTATGTTGTTCAGCAGTAGCTTCTACTGTGATATCTACCTAGGAAGCCAGAATTGTCAATGCTAATCACAGAGATATCTGCTTAAGCAAATCAAACAGGTCTGCCTCCTATTTTAAATTATCCCAAACAGATTATCTATCTATTACAATAGATGGATTATCTATTAGGACAAATTATGGGAGTAAATTCTAGTGAGAGTACTGAATTGGATACTTAGCAGCTATAGGATGTAGCCCATACCTGGTTTAAGAAGTGGAAAAGTGATAGAAGCGCAGATGCAGGGCCTATAAAATGGGAGGAGTTTGCTACAAACTACTTAGATAGATTCTTCCTGTTGGAGCTGAGAAAAGCCAAGGTGTTAAAGTTTATCAACTTGAGGCAGGGCAACATGAGTGTGAAGGAGTATTCCCTCAAGTTTACTCAGTTAGCTAGGTATGCTCCTCATGTGGTAGCTGATAACAAATTTGGGATGAGTAAGTTTGTGTCTGGTGTATCTGATAGTGTGGTCAGAGAGTGTAGGACTGTGATATTAATTAAGGAAATGGACCTGTCTAGGTTGATAGTCCATGCTTAACCGGTTGAAGAGCAAAATAATAAGGAGAGAGAGAGACAAAACAAAGGGTTAGAACAAGTAGCTTTAATTTCACTCGGTCGAAGTTAGAGAGTGGAAATCGTCCTCAATTCCATCAAAAATCTTCAGCTTCTGCCTTATATTCAGCTAGTGCTCATGTGCCAAAGTTCAGAAATGACAATCGAGATAGGGCACCAGGCTCTAAGTCCAAGGGCAGTGTAAACAGTGGTCATACAAATTCTCTTTGCCAGAAATATGGTAGAAACCATCAGGGTTAGTATAGAGCTGGCAGTGATATATGCTTTAGGTATGGAAAGTTAGTCTATCAGATTTAGGAGTGTCGGGTAGTTTCTCAGAAAGGAAGGGATTTGGGCCAATAAGGCCAGTCCCATCAGTCATCAATTCTAGCCGGCCGCCCGACTTAGCAGGGCGCCGCTTCCAGTGCTAGTAGTGGTCAGCGTCAGAACAGGCTTTATGCACTTCAGTTCTGACAAGATCAGGAAAGTTCTCCTGATGTGGTTACTGGTACGTTATAAGTCTTTCATTTACATATTTATGTTTTACTAGATCCTGGACCATCTCTTTTTTTTGTAACTCCTTACATAGCCATCAACTTAGGAGTCAGTACCAAAATCTTACTAGATCCTTTCTCAGTGTCTACCCGAGTGGGTAAGTCTATCGTAGCCTAGCGGGTATACAAAATTGCTCGATTACAGTATCTCAGAAAGTTACTTCAGTAGACCTTGTAGAGTTAGAGATGATGGATTTTGACGTCATTCTCGGCATGGATTGGATCCATTCATGCTATGCTTTACTAGATTTCCGAAACAAAGTAGTTCATTTTCAGTTTCCAAATGAACTAGTCCTTGAATGAAGGGGTAGTAATACAATGCTTAGGGGTCAGCTT
>NW_025884402.1:0-2762 GCF_002878395.1 Capsicum annuum
GAAGAACGAAGCACTGGAAAGAGTGGCATTGAAGCTATGTTTCAACGAATGTTGGATCTCCAAAAAGAAACATATGATATCGTATGTGATATACGTCAATACAAGAAGCCAATCATTAATGAGGAGATGGATATAGAGGTCAATCATTCAAAGTATTCTTCTATATTATGTTCAGATGATATCTTGTCTGTAAAATCATTTAAAATAATAGAAGAGTGTGAAGATGAGAAGAAAGAATCCTATATTGATTTTGATCTTGATGATGAGCAACCCTCGGTGATTTCCCAACCAACCTTGAGAGATGGTGCCAAGATTGAGGAAATGGTGCTAGAGGCAAGATAAGAAACCAAGCCACTCTCTTATAAAGACTCTATCCCAATTCGGGGTGAAGAGGTCGAGAAGGATGAAACTCCAAAATTAGGGAGAAGACCTCACTCGAATTACTTTTCAACATTATGCATGGTGGATGTGATAAAAGTCGAATCACCCAAGCAAATGGTGAATTTTGGAAATAAGGAGGAAAATTCCTACATTTTGGAGTTTGTCTTTTCGAAAGGGTATAATACAGCACCAATCTTGAAGGACAAGAAGCTTAAAGGTCGATGTCCATTTAGTGGTTTTTTAAGATTCTCACCGTTGCCAAATGAGCCCGCATGAAAGTTCCATGCAAAATTGGGCAAGCGGTTCAAGTCTTTGAAGTGGCGTGATAGAACTTTCCTTATCATGCTCTCACATTTGCCCAACGCACCTAAAAGATGTAAAGATTGAAAGATAGGCCGACGATTCAAATCATCTAAGTGGAGGTATAAAGGATGAAGCACTTTCAAGGTATCTTGATGAATTTTGAGTAGTCAAGATAACCTGGTCATGCCGCGATATTAAATCAGGTGCTGCTTGGGAGGCAACCCAAGGTATTTTGTTGTTTGTATTCGTATTATGTGATTGACATCAAATCTTTAGTATGTTTCTAACTCTCTTGTTTTGGTTTGACGCATTGGGAACATTGCATGATTTTAAGTTGAGGGTGGGGCTACTTATGGGTGTTGATGTCCTCCTGAGGTTTTTGTTGTCACGCCTCTTTTCCCCGAAGTCTTGTTCCTAGTAGAGCCGGCATGTTTAGGTGTATTGTGATTTTTTGTAAAATGTTGTAGTTGAATAAGATAAATACAAGTACCTTAGGTAGTTAACATGTTTTTGTTGATTTTTGAACACCTCTCAAGTGGTCTAATTCTTTAACTGTGTGATTTGTATCTATTGTGACCACTATGCATCTTTGTGTGGTATTAGTTCTAGTGACTTGATAACCATTGCTAAAAAATTGCATGAACCGGATAAGTAGTAACTTGTGATATACTTGTGTGCCATGTCTTTGTGAGATTCTACTTAGTTCCCTTTGTATGTTGAATTCAGAACTTGCCTAGTTAGTCTTACCCAGGTTGAAGGATAGGGGTTAGGAAAGGATCATAAACCGTTTTGATATTAGTTCACTTTTAGCCTAAATGACCTTCCCTGTATGCATAATATCCCTTGATCCCTATTTTGAGCCTAAGTAGCCTATTTATGTTTATGATACCTATCACCGACCCATTTATATCATAATGAACCTGTTTTAGCCCTGGTCCTCCTTGGACACTGTGCACCTTGACTTAGGTAAATGACCTAAGTTTAGGGTGGCTATCATAAGGGTGCATGATGTAAAATGATTATGAAGAAATGTAGAGTAAAAGAAAAGAAGAAAAAGCTGGGTACAGTGGAAAAGAGCAAGAAAATAAAAGTTATGAAAAAAAAATGAATGAATAAAAACTGCACCCAGCTTGAATGTGCTTTAATAAAGAAAGGGAGAAATAAGGTAAAGGTTGATAAGTGAGACCCCAAAAATAGTGTAGTGTCAAGGAGGCTTAGTTACTTTAAATATCCTTGTGTATCATACCTGCCCCTAGCCTATATTACAAGCCAAAGAGAAGACCTATAGTGATCCTAGCTGACCTGTCTGAAAGTCTTGGTAATGAAAATAAGGGCAAGCCTATGGTACTTGGCATACACTGATTAGAAGTTCATTCTAAGAGTAAGTGTCTTTTGATTGTCCCCATGGTTACATATATGATTAATGATATGAGAAAAGGGGGATTTCTTTGTTGTGGGGGCACACTAGAAATATTACAAGTTGCTAACTTGTTCGGATAGTGTAATACTGGTCTATGCATGGTTGCTATAGCTGAATTAATGTTGTATCTTGATTCATGTGTGTTGCATTGTTGTTCTTCAATAATATACACAGTTGTTCTTGAATTGACTGACCTTAGAGATGGTGAAGATGTTTTGAGATAATATGGATGATTGACTGCTGAGTGTACTTTGTATCCTCTTAGTTGTGTTTGAGTTTTTTGAGGACAAGCAATTGTTTTAAGTTGAGGGTGTTGATGTGTGAGCAGATGCTAACACATTTGAGGCTTTTAACTGAGGATAATTGCAAGGTCTTAAGCAACTTTTGTTGTTTTTTATTATTTTATCTTTGATTTTGCAGTAGAAGCCAAGATGCAAGAGAACCAACAAGGATGGAAACAAAAGAGTAGAAATCTGAAGCAAATAGAAGAGAAGTGTGTCTGACGACATTACTGATAAGTCGTCAGCCATGTGATAAGTTATCAGGCATACCATCAGTCTTAGACTGAGCATGGACCTCGGCTAAAAGTTGTGACGATATTTCCTGATAAGTCGCCAAAGAGTTGATAAGTCATCAGGTTTCATCGTCAACCTTAAGC
>NW_025884403.1:0-3931 GCF_002878395.1 Capsicum annuum
GTTGTTTATGCACCACAACATGCCTAAGAATTCATTTCAAGTCCACTATATCCCAATACTTCCACCACTCATTCTCTATCTCCTCAATATAAGCCTACCACATTCACAGCACCATATACTGTCTGTGCTTTTGTTGCTCAACCTTCTACTGAGGATCCCACCTTGGCTATCCACCAATGGGTGTGCTTCCTAAATCTGCTAATGATTCTATGTTCAATGCTCTTGATGATCATTATTATACTCCTGAGCCTACATTTAAGTTAACTAGACTACCAAAATTTTTTACCAAGAAGCCTAGCATGCCAGAAGAGCCAGAGAAAATGGTTGGAAAAATAAAGAGTGCAAAAAATACTATAGAAAGTTACTTGAGACTTGCGGGTTATGAAAATGTTTCCTATAAAGACTGGGGCATGTCTTCAAGTGTTAACTCTCTCCTAACTGTAAGGTATCAGAATTTGAGAAACTTGATGGGTACCAGGATTCTATAAAACACTTGGGGGTATATGGCCAGCAGTTGAGGGGGGCCAAAGAAAAGAAAAAGGAAAATGTACCTATTGTGTTTCCAGGGACAAAGCAGAGCTTGAGAGTTCCAACAAAGCAATATTGTTCGTCTCAATCTCGAGATTACACATCAAATCCACATACTCACCTGCAACAAGGTTCCTCCTTGTAAAATCCAAAATATTCCATTCCACTTCCTTAGTATCTTTTGAATGCTGCACAATTGTATACTCATCCATCTTCTTATCCATAATGGCATGCACCGATCCCTCAATATCGTCCTCAACCCCCACATATTTACTAAGGAACTTGTAAGTATAAGTTTCAATCGAGGCTAAAGTTTGCAAAGAGATGAAAGTCAATGGATAATTTTACACTAATTGAGGAGTTGTATGCTACTTTATTTTAGAGATTGAGAAAGTTGGGCATAATCGCTCCTCTCCTTGGGTGTACTCCTGATCCACATTTAAAAAAATTTGATCCTCGTGTACGATGTGCATATCATTCTGTTGTTTAGGGTCATAGTATTAAAGGTTGAAGTACTTTGAAAAGAGAAATAAAAAGGATGATTCAAGAAAAATTGATCATAGTGCAAATCATTGACACTAAAAAGGTCACAAAGAATCCTTTATCAATGCACGGTGATGCAAAATATGTGGGAAGCAACGAGTTAATCATGGAGATCCAGAACTTATTTGTTGAAGAGACTATGTCTGACAGTGGTAGAAGCTCTAGTCATGCTGATATGCAAACCAGTGGCTAAGATGTCAGGCTCAGCAATTGAGAAGTCACTTCTCTCCCTACTAGGAAGAGTTCTGGTCGTTTGTTTTGTTTTCTGAGGCCTGATTTTAAAGTCATGATGGCATCTACCACAACGCATCAGTAAGTAAGCCAACATTGTAACCTGGAGCTAATGCAATGGTTTACCTTGGTAGGAACGTGTAACACCCCGTATAACCGTCATTTCTATTTGTAGATGATCCAAAATCCATAAATACTATGCAATTTTTCCATGTTAATCAATTATGTATTATGAAAAATTGAATGAGCTTTTCATCAATATAAGATTCGCCCAAATCCGATACCAGACAAGATGTTATGGCTAATTTTAGTTCTAGTCGTAAAACACCATTATTTTGGTGTTTGGCGCATCACGGAGGTGGTCTATTTAACAATTGTCAAATTCCAGTAGCCTAGCATGATTGTGGTGCGTCAGGCTGAAAATCCAGGACCCAACCAGAGGGACAACGCGATGGCTCTGTGTCGCGGTGACCCTAAGAATCCCATTCGTCAATTTCCAGTTATATTTTATTTCATCTCATTAAGGGTATATTACGTATTTTTCACCCCTTTTATCAGCTTAAACACGGGATTATACACTCAAGTGACCATATTATTCATATTCTCTTCAAAAAAATTCACAAGAACACTCTCTAGGATTTCAAACTAAAAATCCAATTAACTCAAGATTCAATCGTGGATTTTTAAAACTGAGTGAAGATTTGGAATCCCCAAACTGTCGGCTTCAAGAATCATCGATCAAATTTCTAAATTGAGGTACGTGGGGTTTATCCTAAAACTATATGGGCTTGTTGAAAACACCTAATTATGAATTCAAAATCACCAATCATGAATTTGTTAATGGGGTTTTTAGATCTATGATTTTATTATGCTTTATGCATGTTTAATGATATTGTTGTTTTAGCCTTTAGGCCTTTCCCCCTTAAATTTATTTAAACCTATATGAATATGTATGATGTTGAAGATTTGATAGAGAGCATTATTATTGAAATCCCTCTCTTTGATGATTTAGAGTTGATGAACTTGTTAGAAATGATTTAAGATGCTTGTTTAATGTTTTGAAGGGGATCTTTTCAATGTTTAAGTATTTAACATAATTTTGATGATGATGAGAGGGAGTTTCTTGGTATGATTTCGTTCTTGTTTTAAAAAGAAAGAATTTCATGTGATTAACATTTTTGACATGACCACCTTGTGTATTTGAATGTTGAAAAAGAGAGGTTCTTGCATATGTTTACATGAGTTTTAAGAAAGAGTTTCTTGAAATGACTTATTAATATGGTGGTCCCAGATTTATGTTTTGAAACAGAGATTATTCTATGCAAATAATGGCTCATAGATGTGACTTGTAAGTCAATGGTATGATGATACCATAAATATGTATGCCATAACAGAGTATGTTTTCAGAATATATTTTCAGAGAATGCAAGTTATAAAGAGTTAAAAATGGGCTTAAAGAGGGTTAGGTGGTTACCCAAAGAAGGCTTGAGTTTAAGTAACTCTTAGCCTAAAATCTTGATTTACCGATCCGGGTATATTATTTTTATGCTGGCGACGACCGTGTGGCGTAGCAGAGCAGAGACTCCAACCCTTGCGGCACACTTAGGTTGGAGGCTTCCCCGCCGAGTCAATGGCGGATTTCATATAGCCCATGGAATTTTAGAGTTGTAGGGTATACCACCTAGCACAGAAGTAAAACAAAGAGTGTCACAGAGTTCAGATAATTTTACAAAGTCTTTCAAAAATACCCATGAGATTTCTTACTAGATGATATGCTTATGAACTATTTTAAATTACTCTCATATATGTTGAATATAAATTATTATTTTGGATCTGGTACACTAAATTGCTCTCATATATGTTGAATATAAATTATTATTTTGGATCTGCTCTGCGTACCAGTACATCTGTATTGACCCCCTACCTCTCAGGTTAGGAGGCTCAGTCCAAGGGTCTGGCTAATCAGTAGAGTATTCCAGAGAAAAGTGATCCATTTGGTAGTGAGCTTTCTTTGTTCCAGAAGGCCTTTTATTTCAGATTATATTATTCCGTTGTTTTGGTCTACTGAGGGGCCTTGTCCTAGTTTCTAGAACAGTTTTGAGATGTAGTAGAGATTTCGCAGAGTGAGTCAAATCTTATTCAGATGTTTTGAATTGTAAATTTCATTCTCATGTCTTTAAACTCAGAGTTAATGACCATGTTTTCGTATCATATTATATTTCCACATATTCTCTTATTATATAAATATTGTGCATGACTACCAGATAGTGTAGGATGTTTGGCCCTTTATGATTCGGGATGTCCGTCATGGCCAAGTCCTAGTTCGGGTCATGACAAACTTGATATCAAAGAATGGTTCATGGTCCCAGGGTGTCAGTGAAATTGCATCGGGTAGAGTCTTGTTTATGGGTGTGGCTCCACACTTATAAGTAGGAGGCTACTAGGCGTTTAGGAATATTTCCCTTTCTTCATATTCTAGTTCGTTCTATGTTGTCAGAATATTCCTTTTTTATATTCTAATTTGTGCTATGGTGTTGCCCATACGGAAGTAAAGTTATCCCAATTCTTTCCTTACTTTGATTTGCTCAGATATGTCTCATTGTTGAAGTGATTCAGGTGCAGAAGTCTA
>NW_025884404.1:0-1287 GCF_002878395.1 Capsicum annuum
AAAGTGAATGATGATTGAACCATGTAGAATTTCCATAATTTCATCTTTTTGTCCTGTAGAGCATTGAATAAGCTTTCCATCGATACCAAATTCGCCTAAATCCGACACTCGGGTGAAGAGTTAGAGTCATTTTAGTGAGACAGTGTGCCACGTAGCACTTTAGTGCATCGCGGAGCCAGCCAAAATGGAAATTGTCATTTTCCAGTGAGCCTCCGCGATACTGACGCGTCGTGCCAAGGCTCAATATTAGGATTGTAAAATTCCAGTGCACCAACGCGATTCCACCGAGTCGCGGTATCCTTTCAGGTCACAACCAAGGTGACAACGCGATTCCACCGCATCGCGCCACTAAGCAGTTTCTCAATTGTCCAAATCCAGTGAAGGACCACGATCCTGGCGCGTCGCACCAGGGCCAAAAATTGGGCTCCAGTTCTAGAATTTGCTCAAAGGTATTTTGGTCTTTTCTACCCGTTCTTACCCTCTTTATATATATCCAAGTAGAGAAGAGAAATTCATTTCCCTCCAATTTCTTTCCAAGAATATTCAAGAAGCTAGGGTTTTCTCTCAACCCAAAAATCCAATCCTCTCCAAGAAAATTCAAGAACCTTCCATAAATACCTTCAAGTGGTTCAAGATTTAAGATGTCTAAGTCAAGGCATTAAGAAATTTAGCTCAAAAGTGCGAGAAAGAAGTTCCAATCAAGTTTCTTCATCTCAAAATCATAATCAAGGTATCTGGGGCTTGAACAAGAATATCCTTTCATTCTTGTGCCCAAAGATTTGATTTTTACTATTGAAATTTCATGATCTTTGCAAGTGGGTTTACACCCAAACTACTTTATTTATGATTTATGAGACTTGAATTGATTAAGTTTGATATTTATGATTATTTTACCATCATATTTCTAAATTGAGAATTATAGCTGTCCTCTATTCTATGTTTTTCCAGTCTCGGATCCAACGGTATAGCTATTCTCATCACGAGTTTATACATTCAACGAAGTACTTCAAAGTTTAGAAAGATATAGATTCAGATTAGTAAGTTGTTTCAGCAGTGTATTCTCTTTATTCTTGGCCAAACTAGCAACACTCGAGGACGAATGTTTCCAAGGGGGAGATATTGTAATACCTCGATCGTTCCTTAAGCCTAAATCCGTCTTTTGAGTATATAGAAATGACTTCCAAAGTGAATGATGATTGAACCATGTAGAATTTCCCTAATTTCAAATTTTTGTCCTGTGGATCATTGAATAATCTTTCCATCGATACCAAATTTATGCAAATTCGA
>NW_025884405.1:0-3802 GCF_002878395.1 Capsicum annuum
ATGAGAATTTATGATGAATATTGATAATTTTATGATGATTTATGGGAACAGGTACAAATATCAGAAGAAGGGTTAGCTTGTGGTCCTTCGGGATCATAAGCACCGTGTGGCATTCCGGTTCTTGGGAATCGGGGCGTTACACATTTGATCCAACTTTAGTTATTAGTGATGAAGATGAAGACATTGTTGACTTGATGGTGAAGTCGTTGAAAGACAAAGGCAAGCAGGTTGATGAAAGTACAGGTAAAAGTAAGGATAAAAAGCTTCCAGAAGAAGAAGGTGAGAAGCAATGACACCGAAAGAGAGAGAAGAATGAGATATGATAAAAGCATCAAAAAGATCGAGGAGAGATAAAAAGAAGAGACAGAAGAAGCTTTCAGATGAATCTGCAGGAGTTTCCACCAGTTCTGCCCCAACTAGGGGTCCATTTCAGACCCATCTCATGTTGACATAGCTATGATTTTGGAGGAAGATATTATGAGTACCCCTACCACCATAGGGGTTAACGTTGCTGTAGGTGAGGCATATGGAGCCTCACCACATTTGACTGATGCTTCATCTGAATAAGAGGCTTTACAAGTATTTCCCTCCTCTGTACTTTACTTATATGCATTGAGGACAATGCATTTATTTTATGTGTGTATGTGTGTGGGGGGGTATACTTATACCACGGGGGTTTTTATTGCCTGTGTTCTTTTTCTCCCATGTGCTATCTAGTAGAACCGACATGTCTAAGTTGTAATTTCTTTTCCTAAGTAATTGTGATGTAAATATCCATGATTGATGTTATTTATGAAAATGTCTTTTCTTTTAGTATCTTTTTTTATATATGGATGATGTATGACAGTGGCATATGACTATGAACATATTTGTATGACTATTTTCTCTTGTCAGTCAACATATGTTGAGCAACCATTGGTTGAATAAGTGTAACTCATGTGCCTGTGTGTGCAAGCATTTGTTTTAGTTCTTACATAGTTATACACATAGAAATGCCCAGTTCATTGATGATGTTTTGTGGTTGATTCAATAAGAGATGATAGCAGGCCTCCTTGTACTTTCAGTCCACTTAGCCAAAATAACTGACCCACCTAAAAGATTTTTCCATTTTTGAACCCTTTTTGAGCTTATGTTAGTCTTTCTTCATTCCCAATAACTCTAATTAACTCCTAACTTTGGCCCTAGTCTAAGATTGGACAATGTGCACCTTAACTTAGGCAAAACACCAAAGTTGAAGGTGGCTACTGTCAGGATGTTAGCATAAGTTGAGGGTGGTTTAGAGCTAAAATAAAGCATCCGGCACTGATCTATTTAAGATATTATGCACCTTAACTGACTACATCAGTATAAGTTGAGGGTGGCTGATGCTTTTAAAATAAAAGAAAAAAGGAGGGTTATGGCCAAATGTGAATGAATGATAGAGATTGTAAGTGAGTTGGAAAAGTAGTGGCCTTGGTGAGTAGAATTCAAGGGCAAAGAGCGTTAACTTTGGACATTGAGTCACTTTTCCCAAAAATTTATCCCCACCTAGCCTTGGAACCTCATTCCAAGCCTGAAAAAGACCTGATTGGTCTTTGCGAATCAACCATAAGGGAGCATTAGATGATAAGGGCAAGCCTATGGGTGTATATGCTATGTTTGTAAGTTCTTTGATGAGTGTGAGAGTCTTGATTTATGTCCACAAGATATAATGAGTGGTGTACTTTATTGACTGTGAGGGCAACTTGAGTTACACCTAATTTTGCTAATCATTGTAGGATATCATATTCAAGTTTGTGTATATGTGCTAGATTATAAATAAAGCCAGTTGTAGATCCTGATGTGTTGAGTTCTTATGAGTGAAAAGTCAAGTGAATGGTTGTGTGAAATCTAGTTCAGTAGTAGATTACCAGTCATTGTATTGTTCATATATGCATTTTAGTGCTGAGTTACTTGAGGACAAACAATTGTCTTAAGTTGAGAATTTTGATGTTCTGACTTTTGATGAAACATTTTACATCTTTTCAAAAGATAAATTTATGTTTTCAAGAAACTGATTTGTATTTAATACTGGATTTTAGTGTTTTCAGGTCAAGGAGTTAGCTAAAGAAGAAACACAGAAAAGAAGAAAATGTCACTGATGGTTGAACTGGCGGACCGTCTGCCATGCGACAAATCATTAGGGTGACCATTAGAGTCAAACAAAAAGGAACGATTGAGTGACTCTTGCGACAGTCCAAGTGACGGATCGTTAGATCACCGATGGACCACCAACTTGGTCGTCAGGCTGAAATAGAGAATGGGTTTTTGGAAGATCAAGCGACGGCCCATGTGACAGACTGCCAGGACAGCGACGGTCCGCCAACATGACCGTCATCCCTTAACCAGAATGGAGCACTTTCAGACCATCAGTGAAGGTCCACGTGATGGACCATCAGGCTTCTGATAGTCTGTCAACTTCGATGCAACTTTAATAAGTTCAAATTTTAAATCCTCTATACCTGGGAACATATAAATATCCAGTTTAGATTTTATTTAGGTATCGGTTTATCATATTTTCTATCTAGAAACCTTATTGTACGTATTATTCTCTAGGATTCAAGCTACAATTGTGGATCTAGTTATCTGTATTAATATTCTCTGTGAAGATTCACGAACAATTATTGTAACCTTTGTAAGTAATTCCTTGAATCCATTTATGAAGAACATAATGATTTCCTCTTCTTCTTCTCTTGAGACATCTGGCTAAACTCCCATAATTAGGGTTATAGGAGCCTTGATGTGAATAACTAATTGGGGTTGTGAAAATGCTTAATTCCCGTATGTAATTGAGATTATATAAATCCTTCTTCACATTAATGACCTTTCTTGGATTTAATAAGTTCAAATTTTAAATCCTCTATACCTGGGAACATATAAATACCCAGTTTTGGTTTTATTTAGGAATATTTTTATGATATTTTTTTTATCTAGAAACCTTATTGTACGTATTATTCTTTGGGATTCAAGCTATAATTGTGGATCTAGTTATCTTTATTCATATTCTCTGTGAAGATTCAAGAACAATTATTGTAACCTTTGTAAGTAATTCTTTGAATCCATTTATGAAGAATACAATGATTTTCTCTTCTTCTTCTCTAGAGATGTCTACCTAAACTCCTATAACTTGGGTTATGGGAGCCTTGATATGAATAACTGATTGGGGTTGTGAAAATTCTTAATTCCCATATGTAATTGAGATTGTATAAGCCCTTCTTCACATTAATGACCTTTCTTGGTTGCAACTTGAATGGTGAGTCCAAGAACATTATTGTCTGAAAGAAAAGTATATGTTGGGAAAAAAAGGAGTTTACATAAAATCTAAAGGCCTTACCCTTTGGGTTATGAGTTGATTCCTTAATAAGGGTTGACTCACATGAGAGATTAGTTGAATAAATTTATATATTCTTTAAGTTCGAAAGAATTAAAGGGTAAACTACTCATTTAGGTTGAGAAACAAATGGGTAAAACTTTAGAATTCAATAACTCTTGCAATTGAATTTGTAAATCTGAAATTTAAGATAATTCACAACCTCATCTATTTAAACATCTTGGTGAACATAACTCTATTTAGTTTGTTCTCATTGAATTAGTACTTGCAATAAAACTCGCTAGCTAGAACTCTATTGGTAACAACCATTTAAATAATATTACTAATGCAAAACTCCTCTTTAATCAGAAACCTTTGATCAACAATTTATTAATAATCATAACACTTAGTTTGCATAGTATTCCCTATGGGATTCGACCCCAACTTAGTTGGGTTCTATATTTGACAGTGACC
>NW_025884406.1:0-9269 GCF_002878395.1 Capsicum annuum
ATTCAAAATTTGAAATCCTTCCTGTCTGATAAAGTAACTGTTCCCCTATTTAAGAACTCTTCCTATCATACGTACACTATTCTACATACTGTATCACACCCTGATCAGATAACAGAGAAAACATCAGACACTAAACACAAAAAAACAATAACGTACATCTGCATACAAGAGAAAGAAAAAAAATACCAGAGAGAAATCAAAAGAAAATACAATTGAGAAAGAAGAGAGAATTTAGAAAAGGAAAAGAAGGCAGAAAGTGAAAAAAAAAAAAAAAAAAAAGGGACGACTGGAGTTAAAGTTCGGGTTCCGTTTGAGTTTTCCGGTGAAGACGTTCTTGTTTCTAGTTCAGTATTCTACTACACAGGTTTCTATTTGATTCCTTTATTCATATTTTTTTAAAATTGTAAATCAAAGCATGAACGAAGTTGTTTAAATATTTGATAAAAAAATATATTTTTCATTTTTATTACACAGATTATTATTAGTGGCAAGAGTGAGTGTATATATAATTATTGAATAAACTTTGGTTTGATTTTATTTTTTTTAGTAAATCATTAATCATGCATAATTATGTCTTCTTGGTCAAAAGGAATTCGGTTCCACACACTGATATGATTAGTTTAATGAGTTATGTTTTTAAAAATAAATTTAATACTAAAATTCTTTTTTAAAAAATGCAAGATTAATTGAATAGTAAAGTTAATTTTAATAGAAAAAAAAAACCAGTAATACAATGTTCAATTTAGAAAGGTTCAAAAGTGTGAAACATATCATATTGTTGTTTGTTTGGTTTGATTTTATTCTGTTGGACAAATTATTCATGAATTTGGTTTCACTTTAGTTAATGTTCTAGTCATATGTTTGATTTTCTTTTTGGTTTAATATTGAGTTATGTTTGAATTTGTCTTGGTCACATGTCCAATTTATCCCTTGATTATTATTAAATTAATCTTCAATTTATAGTACTATTGCTCTTTTAAAGTTGTTCGTTGTTAGTACACTTCTTGAAAAGCTGTTTAATATGGACCAATTATTGGCATTAGTTTATTAAATTAGAGCATTCTAGGCCTAAGCACTTAAAGGCCAAATCGGTTAATTTCGTGAGTAAAACAAATGAGTTGCAATTTTATTCAAGATCTGTTATAATTGATAAAAAGAAAAAAATTATTATATTGGTAAGGGAGCGAGACGAGTTGCGGAATAATCCAAAATTCGTTGCAAAATAATAAAGAGCGAAAAAGAATAAAAATGGATAATATAATATTGTTTAAGTTTATTGTTAAGATTAAGTGACATTCAAAAAGATAAACTATTATGAGTTTAGAAGCGACAAACCAACGTCTTTAACGCTAAGTAAATTTTGGACGCGTTTAAAATTTTTTGTCTCGATTAAGAATGCGGCGTACGCATCTTTCTGAGACATTTAAATTTCAAGAATGCAATAATGCACCTTGGCAAATATTTTTCTAAAATTAACTTTCATCGATTTATTTAATATAAGAGGTATGGACAGACACTTTCGGTATAATTAAAAATGAGCAAATCAAGCCTGCAAACATAGTTTATCCAAAATAGTTAAAGCTAAGTATAAGTTAATAATAGTGACTGTGCTAGAACCACGGGACTCGAGGGGTGCTTCACACATTCCCCTCGATCAACAGAATTTTTTACCCAGTCTTCTGTTTTCGCAGACCAACAAAAAGTCATTTCCTTTTGATTAGTGATTCAATAAGATGACTTGGAACACCATAACTAAATTTCAAGTGGCAACTCTGTAATTTAATTAATCCCTATTCAATACCATCACTTTAATTGGAAAAACCCTTCGACCTCGGATCCCATCGAGCTAAAAAAGCGTGTGACATGAAGAATTTAAAGTGACCATACCAAGTATGGAAAGCTGTTTTCGAAATGTCACTTTATCTAAGAATTTAAAGTGACCATACCAAGTATGGAAAGCTGTTTTCGAAATGTCACTTTATCTAACTCTGAGCTGATGATAGCCGGATTTGAGGTCTATATTAGAGAAATAGTTTGCACCCTGAAGTTGGTCAAACAAGTCATCGATTCTAGGAAGAGGATACTTGTTCTTGACCGTGACCTTATTGAGTTGACGGTAATCAATGCACATTCTGAGAGAACCATCTTTTTTTTTGCGCATGAATAAGACTGGTGCGCCCCACGAGAAAATGCTGGGTCTGATAAATCGCTTATCTAATAGATCCTTCAAATGTTCTTTCAATTCTTTAAGTTCTGATGGTGCCATTCTGTATGGTGGAATAGAGATAGGTTGAGTATCTGGAAGAAGATCAATGCCGAAGTCTATTTCCCTTTCGGAAGGAATTCCTGGAAGATCTTTGGGAAAGACATCTGAATATTCATTTACTACTGGGACTGATTCAGGGATGGGAGTTTCGAAACTAGTGTCCTTAACTCGAACAAAATGATATACACATCCTTTAGATATTATTTTCATTGCTCGAAGGTTGGAAATAAGTTGACCCCTGAAAGTGGATACACTACCCTTCCACTCAAGGACGGGTTCATTTGAAAACTAAAACTGGACTATTCAGTTTCTGCAGTCGACTGTGGCATAGCAGGAATGAAGCCAATCCATGCCGAGAATGACATCAAAATCAGTCATCTCTAATTCGACTAAGTCTACAGAAATGACTTTCTGAAATATCATAACCGGGTAATTCTTGTATACCCGATGGGTTATGATGGTTCTGCCCACTAGGGTAGAGACTGAGAAGGGCTCTGCTAGAATTTTAGGACTAATTTCGAAATAAACTACTATATAGGGATTAACAAAAGACAAAGAATCTCCTAGATCTAGTAAAGCGTAAACATGCACATGAAAGATCTGTAACGTACCAGTAACTACATCAGGAGAATTTTTCCGATCTTATGGGGTCTGAAGAGCATATAGTCTATTTGGGCGTTGCCCGCTAGTAGCACTGGTGGTGGCACCCTGCTGATTCGGGCGATCAGACTGAGCTGAGGAGCGGAGATGGACCATAAAAAGAAAGCACCATAGCGCAAATGTGTTAGTACAATGGAATGAACTGAGTAAACATGTGAGGTAGGTTAATACAAGGGTTAACATGCATGAATAATGCTAGCTGACTGTCTAACATGAATGCGAGAATGCATACATAAATAAGTAAATATAACTGACACTGTGATATCGTAATTACTGAATCTGAATACTGATGACATGACATAATAATAACTGATATAACTGATAGCATAAATATCTGTATCTGAATGTAACTGATAACATGGGTGACTGTATCTGACAGTCCTGAATCTGATGGAACTATCTGAGTTCCTTACTGTATCTGAGTCGACTGTATCTAACAGTCTTGAATCTGAAAAACTATCTGAGTTATTTTACTAAGACTGGTACTGAAACTGTGGGAGGTAGTATTTAACCGATATGCCCCTGATACGCCATTATGGCTAAGTTAGGGTCCAATCTGTAACTTCAATTGGAATGATGTCAATACCGCACCACTGGTAAGGACAAGTTGTGGGCGATCCTTATCTGATAGTGTCCCCAAAACAGAATGGTGGGGCCCTTATCTGACAGTGCTTATCCACCTCATCAACCCTCATCGGACAGTGTTGATGTCTCAACCTATGCTAGCTACATAGTTCTGGAATGCAAGGATGACTTCTAAGGATCACACCCTCATCTGATAGTGTGTGTCCCCATCCTTGGGTTCACTCGGTGCTAATTCTTACTCCCATCTGAATGAACACTGAACATGATTTATTGAACTGAACATGAGTTGAGTTACTAAGTTCCGTTGACTGAGAGAATACTACTGATATCTGAAAACTGACTGAGTCATGAGATCATGAGATTTTACCTAAGTCATAAGACTATCTGAAGTCTAAGGATTCCTAGCTTGACTGAGAGTATCGTGAAAACAGGACATGGCTCTAGGTACACAGCTAATGTTTCGGGTACAAGTACCCCCAGGACTCGATGGAAGGAAACTGACAAAGCATGACTTACTTGAATACATAATAATCGTCATAATACATTTACTGAAGCATTTCATCAAACATGTGATAGTCATAAGCTTGTACGCACATGGAGATTTCATGATATCATGCTAATTATACACTTTTCCTTCATCTATGCATTCAACAAACACATAGTAGGCATAGAATGTGTAAACAACATCATACAACAATTAACTGTCGTGATTCAATTCCAGTTTAATCATTCAAGCATTTAGTCCTAGGATTTCATGAATCTATACCAATACAAATCAACCCATATGGAATTTAACACTCATTCATGGAATACAATTCAATTACTCATGATCAACATGAACAAAAGCAGCCCAATCATGAAATTCGTAAGAAACTCCATAACTTGAATTTAAAAAAGGAATTCTTGGGCTTCATGAACTAAAGGAGTCCATGAATGAACACTATGCATACCTTAGTTCGTGATTTCGTGAAGATTGACGGAGAAACCTTCTTAAATTTGAATCTCCAATAGAAACCCTAGCTTGTTCTTGAGAGAAACTTGAGAGAAAATAGTATATTTTGGGTGAAGAATAGCTAACTCATGTGTTATTGGGTTTAAATAGGGGTAGGAAATTGACTCTTTTAACCCTGGACGCGTCATTTAATTTCAGTAAAATTTTCCCGAACTGGGCCCCTGGCGCGACGTGGTGTTATCGCGCCGTGTCAATGGAAATTGACAATTGAGAAATTGAGGGATGGCTCGACGCAGAGCCATCGCGTTGCCCCTTCCTTCGTGACCTGAAACTTTAGCGCGACGCGACGGAAATCGCGCTGAGACACTGGAAAAAGGACAATTCTGAATTTGAGTGATGGCGCGATGCGCCATAATCGCGGACACCTACTGAAAATTGCCAAATGCCATTTCGTCTTGTGGCGCGGCGCGCCACTGACTAATATGGCGTTGTTTTACGATGAGAACTTGAAATAGTCATAAATTCTTACCCGGTTATCGGATTTGAGCGAATCATATATCGATGGAAAGCTTATTGAATTTTCTACATGACTAAAAATGAAAATCTTGAAAATTCCCCATGGAATAATTATCCTTCACTTTAGAAGCTAATACTAGGCATTCTTGGGACGAAATTTGCTAGAAATCTTCGGGGTATTACACATTGTGAAACCCAACGAAGTGATTCAAATGCATATTTCTTATGAGCTGATCTCTTTCGCAAACTATACCTGGCTCTATTGAGTTTGCTGCAACATCAATATCCCAACCAGCAGCAGCATCAAGATCCCAACCAGCAGTTTTCATCCTGCTGATTAATGGCTTAGCAAAGTCATAAACTCAAGAGTATGCCGACGGAGGAAACATAGAAAAGAGACAAAAATTGAGAGAGACAAAATTGTTGACCAAGAAAATATGATATCATGGGTTTATAGTCGGAATACAAACCTTTTTTCATAGGAAAAGTCAACCAAGATAATTTTATTTAGAAAAGGTTTTTTTACCTATTTTGTTGGGCCTAATATTTGTCACACCCCTTTTTACCTACTCCAAAAGATTATATTTTAAGTTCGAAAGGGTTTTATTATTTAAGTGACAAGAAATGAAAATTTGTTTCGGAAAAGGATTATTTACATTTTTTATTCAGAGTCGCCACTTGGCATAATCTGGCATGCCAAGTCACCATTAGAAAATCCTTTTCAAAACCGTTTGACTCTTTGAACTGGTTTGCGAACAGAGATTCCGGCTAAAGAATTCTGTTGACCGAGGGGAAGGTATTAGGCACCTCTCGATCCCGTGGTTCAACCACGGTCGCTTGGTAGAGTGTATCGACTATTTGGCACTAAGAAATGTATGAACCACACAAGAAGCACGCAAAATAATCAAACAAAACAAAACACCCCGAAATGTAAAGTCCAGTCCAATTATTACAACCCGAAATAAAAAGGGACTGAAAGTAAACCTACGCTAATCCTGAACTAATGCTCTACCCAACGCCTCGGGCCTTCACCACGAACGTCCTCCGGGTACATGATACGTGGGGGCATTCTCTAGTAAACAAATACAAGTGATCTCAGGGCATTCCCCGGCTAAATGAATACATTTTAATCCAAGTGCGATAAACGAGAAAACATTCAACAAATATTCCGTATTCAAACATTCAATGCAAACACTTATTCCTAAATTTTGCCAACCCAAACCTATATTGCCTATCTGTTTCGACGTATCATAAAGCCAACATATTCATGCTTATCCTAAATTTAATAAAACAACAACGGACCAAAATTTAACTACATTCAACTTTTATCCATTTCTCCATTCCCGCCCCCAAACTTTATTTTATCAATCATGCCATCAAAATTATCCTAATTAGTTTCACGTATCACCGAAATCGCATAGTCAAGCACATAACCATAACATTATAATATCAACAAAATCCAACGACCATGATCATACCACACATATTCGCAACCAATTCAACAAATCAAAATAAAGAGAAGAGATCGAGTTAAAGAAAATGGACCTTTCGACAATCTGATCTTTATTGATAATAAGAAAAATCCGAGAGCCAAAACCCTCAACGGAGATCCCCAATGACAAACAAAGCTCCAAATCACAGATATTCAATCCACCAGATCCCAAAATCCTCAAATCATGATATTGGGAACAAACCCAAAAGCTAGACGAACCCGAAACGCTTGGTTCCGGTGAAGTAAAGGACAAATCCGGCAAGCTTAGACCGAGCAATGACGAACTCAAGCCGAAAATGGTCGATTCTGGGGAGATGTGACTGACTCCGGAGATAAGCTCGCCGGAAAACTCAATCCAAACGATAGGGTCCCCTCCTTTTCACTACTTTCACCTCTCTCACGCGATTTCTCTCACTCTCGGATTTTCCTTTTTCCCATTTTTTGCCTCTATTCCTCTGTCCTTGTATGTGTGATTTTTGAGTAGTGAGTCATGAATTATGTGCTGTGTACGCTGGTAAGGGAGGGAGAGTGATGGTGCGTGAGGTGTGAAGAAAATGGCGTCCCTGTTAATGGAAATGTGAGGTTGTGTGCTTGTACGAAGAAGAAAAGGAAACAAAAAGGGAGAGTTCAAAAAATGGCCATCTCTCTGTATTTTTCGTAATCTGTGAGAGAAAGAAAAAATCAATCCATCCCCTTCTCCTCTATTTTGTGTGTGTATATATGAGGTGAGGATGGGGTAGTGGTGAGGTGGGGTAGAGTTTGTTAGATTAGGGTAGGTAGGTGTTGTTTTTTAATTGGGTGGGTTGTTAGAATATTAGGATAAAACAAAATTAGTTAGGGGGTTGTTATTTTTGTCATTTTGTGGAAGGATTATCACACGGGTGAGGGTATAATGTAGGATAACGTAAATAATAGGTAAAAACGATATCGAGGAGGGACAAAATTAGGTATCTACATCATGCCCCCTTTGAATGTAAACACGAAGTGTTTTCAGGCAAAGAAGTAGACAGCGAGACCAAATTTTGACCCGACCATTATTCAAAGAAAGAAACAGAAGGAAGAAGGACAACCGGGTCTTGACTTAAGACATCCTTCCTACCCAAGTTATGATAGAATCAAGTCACGAGTATTTCAAAAGATTGGAAAGGGATGGACTATACCGAGTTGGAGAGTCGAGTGGGGTTCCATCGAGGTTCCGGTCCACGGCTCTGTCATTACATTAAAAATGAAAATTACAAGTTAAAGCATAAATAAAATTACAAAAATCCTATCTATACAGCTTCTTTTGGATTCTTGACTTGAGTTTCATCGCCCTATTCTTCAGGCGGGCTCCTGACTTTCTATTTCATCAACTTGTTGCTATGCTTTCAACTTCTTCACCCTGTTCTGCAGGCGGGCTCCTGAAATCACATCAAAACTAAAAAGAAAATTATCCCCAAACGAATATTATTATAAAGAGAAATTTTGTTTATTTGCCAGAAAAGTAAAGTTTTAAAAACAAAATTGAATTTTTGCCTCAGTTTATCCTCAGAAGACTTTTGGAAAAGTCACATCATACCTACTTGCATGTTGCAATGATGAATCAAGACTCTGACTAAGAAATGCATCTCTTAAGAGTGAAATTAAATAACCAAGACTAGGAAGTGCATCTCCTAAGAATTAAAGTGAGGGATTCTAACTAGAAAGTGCGTCTTCTAGAGATACAAGTTTAAGTTAAAAGTGTGTCACCTAAAAAATGAAAACTAGCAACGAAGTGCGTCTCCTAAGGATTAAGTACAATAACTCGACTAGAAAGTGCATCTTCTAGGAATCAAGACTTAAGTTAGAAAGTGCATCACCAATGGTGCTTGAATTATCAAAATAAGGAAGTGCATTTCCTTACCAACGCCTCTTGAATTACTCAAACAAGGAAGTGTGTTTCCTTACAAATATTTCTTGAATTACCCAAGTCAGGAAGTGCGTCTCCTTACAAATGTTGCTTGAATTACCCCAAACAAGGAAGTGTGTCTCCTTACCAATGTTGCTGGAATTACCCAAACAAAGAAGTGCATCTCCTTACAAATATTGCTGGGATTACCCGAACAAGAAAGTGCGTCTCCTTACAAATATTGCTTGAATTGTCAAAACAAGGAAGTGCGTCCCCTTATAAATGTTGTTGGAATTAGCCAAACAAGAAAGTGTGTTTCCTCACAAATGTTGCTGGATTTACCAAATAAGGAAGTGTGTCTCCTTACAAATGTTGCTCGAACTTCCCACACCAGGATTATAATAAGGCAGTATTTCATATTTGACCCATTTTTCAGGAGGAACCCAAACAGAAAGTAAAACCTCATTTTTCAAAAGGATCCTGAACAGAAAGTAAAATCTCACTTTTCAGGAGGGTCCTGAACAGAAAATAACTCTCATTTTTCAGGAGGGTCCTGAACAGAAAGTAAAATCCCATTTTTCAGGAGGGTCCTAAGCATAAAGTAAAGTCCCATTTTTCAGGAGGGTCCTGAACTGAAAGTAAATTCTCATTTTTCAGAAGGGTCCTGAACAGAAAGTAAAATCCCATTCTTCAAGAGGGTCTTGAGTAGAAAGTAAAATCCCATTTTTCAGAAGGGTCCTGAACATAAAGTAAAGTCCCATTTTTCAGGAGGGTCCTGAACTGAAAGTAAACTCCATTCTTCATGAGGGTCCTGAGCAGAAAGTAAAATCCCATTTTTCAGGAGGGTCCTGAACATAAAGTAAAGTCCTATTTTTCAGGAGGGCCCTGAACATAAAGTAAAGTCCTATTTTTCAGGAGGGTCCTGAACTGA
>NW_025884406.1:9369-13409 GCF_002878395.1 Capsicum annuum
GAGGGTCCTGAACTGAAAGTAAATTCCCATTTTTCAGGAGGGTCCTGAACAAAAAGTAAAATCCCATTCTTCAGAAGGGTCCTGAGAAGAAAGTAAAATCCCATTTTTTCAGGAGGGTCCTGAACATAAAGTAAAGTCCCATTTTTCAGGAGGGTCCTGAACTGAAAGTAAATTCCATTCTTCAGGAGGGTCCTGAGCAGAAAGTAAAATCCCATTTTTCAGGAGGGTCCTGAACATAAAGTAAAGTCCCATTTTTTAGGAGGCTCCTGAACATAAAGTAAAGTCTCATTTTTCAGGAGGGTCCTGAATTGAAAGTAAAATCCCATTCTTCAGGAGGGTCCTAAGCAGAAAGTAAAATCCCATTTTTCAAGAGGGTCCTGAACATAAAGTAAAGTCCTATTTTTCAGGAGGGTCCTAAGCACAAAGTAAAGTCCCATTTCCTGGACTGAAAGTAAATTCCCATTTTTCAGGAGGGTCCTGAACAGAAAGTAAAATCCCATTCTTCAGGAAGGTCCTGAGCATAAAGTAAAGTCTCACGGATGTTCATTTCCAATGTTAGCTGAATTAAGTGAAGCGAATCTGCCCCTATTTCAACAAAGAAAATTTGTCAGTTAAAAACTTAGTGGTAGTTTGCAGCACTTGGCTTTCCAGACATTTGCTCTAGTGTTCAATCCCTTCATTTCATTTCAGATTGCTGACATTTGCCCCTGCTTTGTCGTGTCATTGACCCAAACTCAGATCATTAAGAGTGACTCCAAAATAACCACAGTATCTCTGCTTTGTCATGCTTCTCAGATAAATCCTTCAAACCTTAGTATTTTCATAAGTTCACAATTATGTCTCTTTCATATGCTGACTTTGTCTTGCATTGTGCAATTGAAGAAGTTGGTGGCCAGTTTTGAAATCTTTTCTCACCTGTTTTGATATGGATTTGACTCAAAAACAAGAGAAAAATGACAATCACTTTTGTTTGGACCACTGACTCAAGAAAACAAAATAAAATAAAGAGAAGAAAGAAAAGACAATGAGTGTCCCCATTTGAAACAAAGAAATGACAAATTTTCTAAAAATGACAGTCAACTCTAATGATTATGCCATGCATTTTGGATTAAGCTACCTGATCTTTCCATCCAACCTTTCTACCAATTATTGTTGAGTTAATGGCCTTGAAACTGAGTTGTTTCCTTGGGCCAATTGCATTCAGACCTCATTCGGCTAGTGACGTTTTGAAGGGTCTTTCCCTCAGCTCACCCTTGTCTTATGGTATCTATGAGGGTTTTTACTAATAAGACTCTCTTATTCTCATTTTTCCCAACTAACAATCGTCTCACGGTGCCCGTGAGGGCTTTTACTAATAAGACTCTCTCTTTTTTATCTCTCTCAACTTACTATCGCCTTACAGTGCCCGTGAGGGTTTTCACCAATAAGACTCTCTCATTTTTATTTCTCTCTTGATTCCTTGGGCTGAGGAAGACAGGTAGTTCCCAAATAAATCATCATATCCCTTGCATGCTTTGCCTTAACATCCCCAAAGATTGATCTGAAGGTCTTTTCTTTGGTTGTAACTTGGCTTTTGGATAGGGTTAGAAAGAAAGGATGGCGTGAGGCCCAAACGACACTTAAAATGGGTTAGGTCTTACAACTTTTGGAATCGACTCAAACAATGAGGATTAACTCATGCCCCAGTTTCTTTTGACTGGGTGATTCTAAATTATTTATTTGGTTGGACCGAGCCCTTAGTAGGGTAGCCTACGTATCTCACCCCGAGAGAGGAGAATCAGGTCATGCGTACTTCTGGCAACTTGTCCTTTTGCTTTGATCTGATTTTTCTCTTTTTTTTCTTTTATTTGCTCTTTTCACTTTGCGATTCTTTTTTTCTAACTCTAGTTTTCTTGACACTCTTTTTTTGGAAACATTTTTGTCTCTTTTTTTTTGTAACTTTTGACTTTATCTTCTTACTTGACACTATTCTTTGAACTTTGCTTACTCTATCTTGATTCCAAAAGAGGGGTATGAAAGAAAATAACACTAAGGCTCAAATGGGGTAAACAAAGGATGACACAATGTTTGGATAGCAGAATGAAATGCCTTCATTATATCAATCCTTGAGAATGCAAGTATATAGCATGCAATGTGAAAGTACATGACCAAATATCACTTATGACATGCTTTACAACACTAACTTGCCTCGAACATGTGTTTCACCTCTTTTTATATACTTGTCAAAGATACAACTCTACCTTTGTTATACATCCCTCACATCGAGTGATTCATGCTTCTGTGGAGCTGATTATCTTCTTGTTAACCTTGATATAGGGATCACACGTCCACTATTTGACCTAATTGGGACCTGCCTTTCGATCGATAGCCAAGTTATTCTTGTGATTCTCAAAATAATTGCCTTAACCTATTACCAAATGTCTCAGCATTCCATCTATTTTCTCATATGCTCTTTTTTTTCTAACTTTAACCCTCTGATTCGAAGTTCATGCTTAAACTGGATTTTAAGATCTGGCTGAAAATTTCACTGCATGTCATATCACTAGAGTTAACACAAAATGTACTATGTAAAGAAAACAAACAAACAACACATACTTAAAACACAAAGGAAAATGAGACACTTCATTTAGTCAAAGCAAAAGATAGAAGGATTTGAACATAAACAACAAAAGGACAAAACAAGACAGATCCCAAACTACAACCCTGAAATAATTTGGAGAACAAAAAATAAAACAAAACAAGCTACCAGACCCCTTCCTAGTAAGGAGAGAGGTGACTTCTTAATTGCTCAGCCTAACATCTTAGCCACTGGCTTGCATATCAGCATGACTAGAGCTTTCCTCACTGTCAGTGTTCTGTACCATGATTGATTTATCTTGAATCATCTTTTCAATTTCTCTTTTCAAAGCACGACAATCTTTAATACTATGACTCTGAACATCAGAAAGATATGCACATTGTACATTAGGATCAAAACTTTTTGAATGTGGGTTGGGAGTATACCCAAGGAGAGGAGTGATCATGTCCTGTTGTACCAATCTCTGGAATAAACTTGCATACGACTCTCCAATGGGTGTGAAGTTATCCCTCGATTTCTGTCTCATTTCATTATTTGGCTTAAATTGAAAACCAGGCCTAGAAGGGCTTCGGTATGTATGTGGAGTTGGAGGATGAATCAGCAGAGTTGGCGCAGTCCAGTGTAGGTAAGATGGAGGTTGAACATAAGGTTGCGCATTATACACTTGATATGGAGGTAGGGGAATGGGATATAATGGATTTTGGTAAAGATTCTGTGGAGCTTAGGCATAAACTTGGGTTTGAGCCCGTGGGTAATGATGGTGTGGTCCTCTTGCCCATGCCTGTTGTCCAACTGCAATTGCGGATGCATCTTTCACATTCTTCTTTCCTCCCACACTTCCCAAACCTTTTTGAATTTCTTGAGTAGTTGCTTTTAATGTTGCAAAACTCACAATGCGACCAGTCTTAATTCCATCCTCTATCATCTCCCCTATTTTGAGGACCTCAATAAATGGCTTACCTAATGCAGGTAACAAGTGTTGATAATATGTTTCATCCTGCGCTTGAATAAACGCCTCCACTATCTTACTTTCTTTCATTGACGGTTTCACCCTAGCAGCTTGTTCACACCGTCTAATCGCATACTCTCTGAAAGTTTCAGTACTCATTTTCTTCATATTAGTTAAGGATTTCTCTTCAGGAATCAACTCTATATTGTATTGAAATTGTTGCACGAATTCATTAGCCAGGTCATCCCAGCTATTCCACTTGTTGATGTCTTGGTCAACAAACTATTCTGAAGCTAGACCTGAAAGACTCTCAACAAAATATGCCATGAGTAATTCTTCCTTCCCTCCAGTGCCCCTTAGCTGGTTGCAATAGCGTCTCAAATGTGCTATAGGATCGCCATGTCCATCATACTTCTCAAACTTTGGCATTTTAAAACCAAGAGGAAGATGTACACCTGGAAACATACACAGATCTATATATGAGACACTTTTGTACCCCCCAAGTCCTTGCAA